>NW_021604567.1:5395296-5415848 GCF_004785775.1 Grammomys surdaster
GAGAGAGAGAGAGAGAGAGAGAGAGAGAGAGAGAGAGAGAGAGAGAGGTCATCAATGTTCTTTTTGTTTTATACTCTAAATATGTTCATACAGATTTCACTTAAAATAGATGGCTTTGTTCCTATGAAATGAGATGCTGATGAACTTGATTTTTAGTGCTGCATATCATACTGAACTACCAACAGATGACAGCTTAAAATAGCACACATTTATTATTTCACACATATAAGGGGTCAGATCTGGTCCAATCTGATTCCCCTGCAGAAGTGTGTCAGTCGGCCCCAATAAAGCTATTAGTGGGATGGTATTTCCATATAGAGCCAGAAAGGATTCTTCTTCAAGCTTGTTTAAGAGATTGGTTGACTTTGTTCCTATATCTATGTGTGTGAATAAGGGCACACTTTTCTGCTAGATGAGCAAGAGGCTAGTTAAAGTCCCAGAGGATACTGCAGTTTCCTGTCCCTGAGTCAGATTCCCAGAGGTACTCAAGTCAACAAAGAGAGTTTTATATACAACCCAAACAGCATCATCTCTCTTTAGGTTAACTCAAATGTGTGTCATCTTTAAATTAAGTTAAAGGGGAGTTTCATTTGGCTAACCATTTGAGAGGTTTCTGTCTATAGTTATCTCAGTTATGTCAACAATGTGAATCAGAGGGTGCTCTGAAGTGTGGCAGGGCTTGTGCCATTTCGTGCAGAGTGCGGGAAGCTAATCAAAGGAATGACAGACCGGTCTTCCAATGACACTGTTAAAAGCAAGATCTGAGTGACCTAAGGTACTTCAACTAGGATCCACTTGCTAAAAGTTCTTCTGTTCCCAAAAGAACATCACATCTTCGTGACCAAATACTTAATTCATAGGCCTTTAGAGTATGCTGTAGATCATCTGTCATTCAAGCCTGCTGATCTGAGAAATTCCTCCACTTCTCTTCACTCCTTGTATTCTTGAACACAGGTAAACACACAAGTTTGCCTTATCCTTTGTAGTTTGAACTAACCATCTATATTTAAACACTGTCTACATGCACATTTGTGTTCACGGTACATAGTAAAGATGATAAGTTGGAGATAACTTGATCCTTGCATAACACCACTAACCTCAAAATCAATATAAAGTCAACCTACAGCTTGGAATGATACATCTTTTGGGTAGTAAAGACCAAAGTTTCTTGATTAGGCTTCTCTGTTGGTATGACAATCAGCGCCATTCCTAACACAGTTTCTGACATATGAATGAACATTGAGAACAAATAACAGTCTCGCTTTGTAAAGTTGTGAGTGTTAGATTCTTTGGTTAACAAAAAAACCATTTTGTTCCCAAGGAATGCTGATAATAATTTTGATCCTGACAGGATCTCTGCAAATCCCTTTGCATCACAGCGTTCTAAGGGAAAGCTTCAAGTAGCTCCATTGATTGGGAATATTTAGTCAAAAAAAGTGGTCAGTCTATGAATTCTTGGTATTTAAGAGACAGATATTTTACAATTAGATAAAGCAACTAAAACTTTTTTGAGAATCTATGTACCTATGGTACACATGAGGATGCAAACACAGGACTCCAGAAAAGCAAAGGATAGATTAAAGCCCTGGTAACTATAAAATGGAGAATCAATCCTTAGAGTCATAAACCAAAGGAACCAAAATACAAGAAACCGCCATGCCACTGGCTACATTATGAGAACCCAAGAGAGGAAGACTACTAGACACCAATTAGTGCTTTATTAATTCTTTTATTAATACAGTGTATGACGATGGAGGAAGGGGCATGGAATGGTTTCCTGGAGCTGTGATGCCTTCAGAGATATGTCAATTCATGAAACTCAGATTCTTTGAGACACATGTGTTGCTGTAAAAATTATCATGACCCCGTAATTTAAAAAAAAAAAACATTCAGTTGTCCTGAGTACTGTCTGCTCTGTCAAAATTCTGATTTTGTTGCAATAATGCTATAGATTATACATCCCATATTTGTTCTCAAAGTGCATCATGGACTGACTGTCCTGGAAGTTATACTGATTGTCATACCAACAGAAAAGCCTAATTGAGAAACCATGGTCTTCCTTAACCAAAAGATCTAACCTTCTCAGTTTCAGGAAATTGATCCCAGCCAGCTGGCTCATAATTCTCTGGAATGCTTTATAATTTACTCAGGCATAACTATGTGCTATGTTGTCTCCAAAGCAAAGGCAATTCATGGACAAAGGAGTGTCTAACTACATTGTCAGGCAGGAGGGGCAACATGGGATTCCGTCTCACCTAACACAGATTGTAAATGTATTATTAGCAATTAGAACAATGCTGCCTCTAAATAATTAATGACCAGATAGGAGAGATAGTGTACAAGTATCTAAAGTCAGGCCAGAATTAAAATACATGTGTAGGAGTTTCTCAGATACAGTGAATCTTCCAGACAAATGTCCTAAGGCAAGGATATGTCTGCCATTATTCAGAATGTGTATAGAAGAATAGAAGAGGAAAGAAAAAAATGATTAGAACACCAAGGAAAAACCAGAAAAAGAGTTTGACCTTGCAGGATATTAGAAAAACTTCACTGATTACTCTGATGATATGTGGGAGCTAGTTCAGTGTTGTAGCCAAGGAATGAAATGGTCTGATTGTGTAACTCAAAACTATTTAAAGTGCAAAGAGCCTGGGTATGATCCTTAATGAAAGAGAATAATCACTTTCCTTAAAAGTAAAGGGAACAGTTAATACATTGGTAGTTAGGAAGGATGTCATCCAGACACGGGGAGTTATTATGATTTTCTTAGCCAGGATCATTAGTTAATTATAGCAGGATAGTTTCTACTCTGTTAATGGATTTAGCAGCCTGAAAGATTGGAGTGTTGAAATTATGGGTCAGAGCAACCTCCTTGCTATAAGGAATCACATTGCACTGCCAAAATTGCAACAGTCATTTAAACCTTGTTTCTCTCCTTAATTATGCTTCTTTAAGGATATTATGTATCAATGGCCCATTCAAGATCTTGAATCAAGTTCCTCTTTTTTCAGGTTCTCACAGCTGCAGACAAATCCTGGCAAATCCTGGTCTCCGTTGCTTGTTCTACAGTAACTTCTATAGTTAATAACTATTAACCTTATAGCACAGATGAAAAACATTTATTTATGCAACAAAGATGAAAATGATGGGTGTCAGTTAGGTTCAGAGACTCCTCCTGTTATTGTACATGTTATCTATTTTTCTTGTACCACATAGAACTTACATCACATTTAATCATTTTTGTACAACTATATGAAAAATATCCTTAACAACTGGTTTGATGTCTTATTTAAATTCCATGCGATTCCCAAGGCTACATACATGGGACATTGTCTTCTGCTGTGCTGAAAAAGTTGAAAGTATGTAAGAATGTGTTTAACAGCAGTGAAATGACATATCCACTTGTTCTTCCCTGCAGATTAATTCAATAGCCTATTACTCAGTGACTCATACATGTTCTGACCTGTGTCTTCCTCTGCTGATATCCTCCTTATCACAGTACCTTACTAAATTGAGAAGAAATTCTTGCTAATGTTCATGTTGCTTCAATATTTGTTCTTTGTGCTCAAACTGCTGTTTGATTTACCTAGGTCAAAATTCTTAGTACCTCATTTGATATTCTACTTCTGTCTAGGAATACTAAATCCAGTTTTCATAAAGTAGCTTATAAAATATAAAGTATACAAGCATAATTATTCTTGATCTTATTATACAAATATATCTAATTATCATAAAGACAAAGCAAGTGAAAACACTGATAGAAGCAAGTACAATAAGACATGAAATTTGACCACTCCAAAGAAAGTCTGGTGATATATCAACTCTGACAGTATATATTTTGAAGCCAATTACAATCTCAGCAGAAATCAAAACTGAGGTAATTTGTATAGAAAATCAAGATTATTCAAAACTGTCAACTTTCATCAATGTATTTTGATTAAATAAGAGGAATTATAAAAATCACCTGGCAAATATAATTTTATTGACTATGCATAAAAATGATATTCCTAAACATGCCAGATATGTGGATGTTATACTAATTTTGCACAGTAGTTATGATATAATAGGAAGAATCTCAAATTACCACAACAATTGAGAAAAATAACTTCATTATATTATACATAAGGGATAATAATATAGGTAAATATGAATTTTCATTGAACAAATACCTGCCATCCCTTTCTGGAATAGCTGGCTTCTTGAGATGCTGTGTCTGCTACTAACATGCAGGGAGCACAGCATTTAAAGAAATGTGTTATTTAAATCAGTAGAAATGCAGTGATTTCTTTTTCCTTCTCCATTCTTCAATTCTTACTCTACATTTTTTCTTCTAGAAAGCAAAATTGTGGTTCTATTTTAAATAAAGAAGAAACCCTGTACATACACAGAAAAGAGCCGAATGAAAATGAAAATCAGGGAAAGTAGCAAGCCATGATGAGTATTTGAAAACATTGCTGTTTTCACCATGGTAACAAGATGAAGTGGCAGATTAGGGATATTAAGCCGGCTTTGCTCTGTCACAATCAAAACAGGAACATATTTTACTAAAGTTTAAATGCTAAGACATAATCTTATACAACTGTTTCATAAGCCTATTTATTTTATATTTTGATCAATGTTCATTTTTTTCATTTGGCATATTTTCCTTTGTAACTCATTTTTTCTTTATTTTTATACTGTGTGTGTGTGTGTGTGTGTGTCTGTAAGTATGCATATCCTTGAATGCACAGGAGCTGGAGTGACTTTGTCTATAGATTTCCATCTTATTTTGTGAGCTTGCCAGCAAATACTAGAACCCTTTTGTTTCAGCCGCTAAAAACTGTAGTTATAGGCATGAACCTCCTGGCTTTCATGCTGGTGTTTGTTTTGTTGTACTTACATAAGCACTTTGCCACAGAACCATCACCTAGATAGGAAATGGGATTTTTTTTTTTTTACGTCTGCCACTTCATTTATTGTCTTTATTTGCAGGAGGAGTTGAAACAAAAATTTAAGGGTGTTTTTTTTCCTCCCCTAAACATGAATCATTCAAGTAAAACCAACTTAACTATTGAAATTAGCAAAGTAAAGGGAAGCATGCACAACGCAAGAGCGAAGGCTGAGGGAGGAGGGTGCAGTTGGCATCCGACAGATGTACGGATGCAGTGGTTCACCTGCTGGGGACCGCCGCCCCGGAAGGCAAGCACAAGGACCCTTTAATGAGGATGACCCAACATCTGAAAATGTTTCAACTCAAAACATAAGGTTAATAAAGAGAAAAGAAAAACCCAAAAACACACAACACAGACCACCCAGCCATAACCACAGACTTTAATCACAGGCGTTTCTTTTTATTTTATAAAAAGATTAATAAAAAATATTGAAAAAAATTATTTTCTCATCTTATATTTGTAAAGATAATAGAATTCAGAAGTTCCTTAGAAAACCACCCAGAAACTGCCCTCCAGTTTCCACTCCTTTTGCTGAAGACCAGCAGGACTAATAAGTTTGGGATACTGGAGCTGCTGGTGGAGAATGGGAAGCCTAGCCCAGGAGAAATCAGACAAGAGCAGGGTGCATGGGGAGGCTGGAAGCAACTCCATGTGATACATGGCTGTGTAGAAAGGGGAACACGAGGTGGTCCGAAAGGCCGTAAACTCCTCCTTAACATATAAAACCAGTTTGTACAAAGATCCAAGCAGTTTGGTCCCAAACTGAGGTGAACACTTCAATTTTTATTCACATGCTTTGTTTTCTCGTGAGAATCAAAGTTGCCCAAATTAAAATCTTTATGCTAATATTACTACATATCCCTTAAAAAGAAAAGAAAAGAAAAATATAAGGATTTTTTAATTAAAACTCAGGACAGTTAGAGACTGAAAAACAAATTCCCATTTAGTTCCAAATGAAATGAAATGAAGAAAACTTGGTTTCTCACTGGGGGTGTAGTGGGGGTGGGACGACAAAACCAAGTCCAAGCATCAGCGTCCTTCTCCCTAACCCGCCCCACCCCACACACCATCAGCAGGAGCCCAGTGTGTGTGCTCTGCTGGACTCTTGAGCCAGATCTAGGCTCGATGGCAGCATCCTGTCCTGTCCAGTGAGACGGCACCGGGGACACACTCTGATGTCGTGGGATTCTGTGTGGCTAGTGGGTTGTGGGGTGGGGTTTTCAGGATCTTCATGAGGCTCCTTGTTTAGCTCCACCAGCCTCTCCCAGCGCCTTTCTCCCCGAGGAAAGGGCTCCATCAAGAGTGGCTCCTACTCAGCTGAGGGCTGTAGACTTTCCTTCTCTTCTCTGTTCTCTGTCCCAATCTCATCATCTTCAATATCTCCCTCCTCCCCACTGAACATGTCATAGGCCCACTTGGGGCTGGTACTGGATTTCCGGAACATGGACCGGCCTGGTCCCCGGGCAAAGGCTCCTCAGCCACCGCTTTGGTTCATCCATTTGTCGCTGCCCACGCCTTCCCAGTCATCATGCAGGTAATACTTCTTGCTCTTGGGTGTATATTCTGGATCCCATTCTTCTTCCCGGCTTCCCTTTTGAAAATCATTGTTGCTGTTGTTTTGTTGTTACCAGAATAGTTTCCTCTGCCCCAACCTCTCCCTCTTGCTCCAAACTGAAAGGTTCTCCAAGCTCTCCGGCCTCTTTCATTTGGACCCACGAAGTCTTTGTTCCCCAATCTGGATTTGTCAAAACCTGTGGTGCTCTCCTCCCTCTCCTCTGCTTCCTCAGGGTACTCCTCTGCTTTGTAGGAGTGAGATGACTGCGAAGAGGAGGAGGAGGACCTAGACCGGTCTCTTGCTCTTCTGTGCTTCTTCTGCTTTTTTGATCCTTTGTGGGTTTTCTATCTTTTCAGTTGATCTTTCTCTTGAGTGGCTAGAGTCTCTGGAATCTACCGACTCTCTCGATTTACCTCGCTTAAGATCTCTCTCCTTATGTTTTTTACGACGTTCAATATAAAGACAAAGATCAACAGGATCATCTTTGTATTTCCCTTCATCCTTGTAGCCAGGTTCTCGTGGACTTTTCAATTCCTCATGAGTCAAACCATGCTTTCTGAATGTACTGATCCATTTGCTCCCAAGTCGGACACTGAGAAGCTCTTCTGAGGCAGCCAGTCACGCAAAAGGTATAAGCTCCGGGATGACTTTGAGAAAAAGATGGCTGACTTCCACAAGGAAATGATGGATGAGCAAGATAAGGACAAGAGTAAGGGGAGGAAGGAACCCGAGTTTGATGATGAGCCCAAATTTGTGTCTAAAGTCAAAGCCGGTGCAAGCAAAAACCAGTAGGAAGAGAAGTCAGGCAAGTGGGAGAGCCTGCATGCAGGGAAGGAAAAGCAGAGGAAAGCAGAGGAGCTGGAGCAGGAACCTTTCACAGAGAGATCCCGAAAGGAGGAGCGTGGAGGGTCCAGGAGGAGCAACAGTGGGCACAGGGGCTTTGTGCCAGAAAATAATTTCCGGGTAACTGCATACAAGGCAGTCCAGGAGAAAAGTTCATCACCTCTCCCAAGGAAGACCTCTGAGAGCCATGACAAGCTGGGAAACAAAGGAGACTTTTCCTCAGGGAAGTCTTCCTTTTCCATTACTCGTGAGGCCCAGGTCAATGTCCAGATGGACTCCTTCGATGAGGACCTTGCACGACCCAGTAGCTTATTGGCTCAGGAACGAAAGCTTTGTTGGGATCTAGTCCATAGCAACAAAAAGGAACAGTAATTCCGCTCAATTTTCCAGCACATACAGTCAGCTCAGTCTCCGCGTAGCCCCTCAGAACTGTTTGCCCAGCACAGAGTGACCATTGTTCATCACGGTAAGGAGCATCACTTTGGATCCTCTGGAATGACATTGCATGAACGCTTTACTAAATACCTAAAAAGAGGAAATGAACAAGAAGCAGCTAAAAATAAGAAAAGCCCAGAGATACACAGGAGGATAGACATTTCCCCCAGTGCATTCGGGAATTTCTTTCATTGGAAACTCACGTGATGTTTTTCTGGAAATGGTCTTATGAGAAGACGGTTTCCTCAAGCAGAAGGCGAGAAGATGTTTTCTCTTTCCTGGTATTTCATAGAGCAATTGTCTCAGGTGGTGTTTTTGTGGAAACTGCCTGGTGAAAGGATGTGTAGTATTTTGCTGAGTGGATGCTTGAGAAGAGTTATGATGTTTGAAAAGAACACAAGTATAACCCAACAGAGAGGTGGATGAGGCTCTCGCATTGGTTTGGCTTGCAATCTTTGCTGGTCTTTATTGGGCTTCGCTGAGGCTGGTCTTCACTGAGGCTGGTCTTTGCTGACAACACTCTTGCATTGGTTGCCTTGCTTTCTTCACTGAACATCACTTGTTGTGACTTTGCAGAGAGAAACACACCAAAGAACTTCTGGTGTTATTCCAGCTGCTTCTTGCCTCTTCCACGGACTCCTGCTGATCTGTGGAGACTGGCACTTTCCTCTAGATAAAACCAAAGCTACCGATTTGTGTTTAGTGTTTGCCAAATGGACTGGACTACCACTCTTGATGTGTTTTATTAGTGGACTGGTCTGCTCACAGTGAAGATTGAAATCTCCTCAAAGAACTACTTCAAAACAGGTACACAAATCTCATTTCCTTTAAACTTTACTTTCAGGTCTCGTGGGCGGTGGTCTAGAAGGGAGATTGAGGCATTAAAGAGCCATTAAAGTTCTTTATTAATAAAGTTAATAATTAAAGTAGGCTTTGAAAAAATCTAAGTCTGCACAGTTACCGAATAATAAACTCTTTAAGTTAAAGTATAAAATGGAAGTTTTACACAGAATTCATAGCTGCTACAAAAGGCAAACCAACTGAAGAGCAAACAAGGGTCAGAGACCAAGAGAATCAACATGACAGCATTTCAGAAGATGATTATCCTTCACACGTATGAGTGAGAAGATATGTTAGCACTGCATTTACGTAGTCATATGACATGGATAAACACTAGAAATGAGTCTACTGAACTTTATCTTATTGTGTGTTATCAGACGTGTTCAGCTCTTGGGAATATTTTTCTTTCAATAAGTAGATTTAAAAAGTCCTCCTTATCTAATCTAATTCACACAATAGCACAAGAAATACTAAATTGCTACTCTAGTTTGGCCTTTAAGCTTTTCTTCCATTTTAAATAACTTTACTAGCAGAAATATATAGACATCTTTTTTCTAAGAAACTGAAATAAATAAAAGTCTTATGATTGAAAATTCTAACATTAAATTTTTTGAATATAAGAAGTTTCATGGAATTAACCACTTTCATTTGTCTACTCCGATCAGCTCTCCATTTCTAGGATTGGTAAATTCCCACCATACGTTATTTAAAATGAAATGCAATCTAAGATATGCAAAAGACAGGAAGCATAAGAGATTGGCTCACAAATAAAAAACATTCATCTCCATAGCAACTGTCTTCTTAGAATGGCATTTACCACACCATTATTTTCTGGTATATTCAGGCCATAGCAGCCTTCAAACTGAATTCTATTAAGGAATTTCCAAAGCACTTCTTTTTTTTTTTTTTCTATATCTTTAAAGCATGAATTTCTCAATTCACCAAAGTATTCATCACAATTAGGGAAAGAAAAATATGAAGGATTTTTCCTTCCACAAGAAATAAAAGAATACATCAACATTAAAGCTGCCCTACCCACCACCATGCATGGTTTTGTTCATGTATATCTCCTAATCCTTGTCCACTGATTTGATGATTGGATTGCTTCACTGTGTTAGTAGATTGGAACATTTGCTGGGGTGACTCTCAGATGTTTGCCTCATAATATTACAAAATGCAGAAGACAACTAAGTGAGTACGAAAAAAATAAAACTGACCAAGCAATCTCTCCCCTTCATTTGTCCCATGCAAAGAAAGACAAGCAAAAATTAAGGTATGCAAGTTAAAGACGCACATTTTGCCACCTCCAGCATGCTCTGCCCTGAGAAATCAGAATAAATTTGCAAACTTCTTTATCTGTATAAATCAAGAAAGGACATTCATGGTATATACTCACTGATAAGTGGATATTTGCTATAAAATACAGGATATCCTTGGTAGACTCCAAAGACCTAAGGAAGCTAAACAATAAGGAAGGCCCAAATAAGGATGCTTGAATGTCACTTAGAAGGGATAATAAAATAATCACCATAGGACACAGATGGAGGGAGGAAACTGGGTGGGAGAAAAGATGGAAAGGGAAATAGCTGGGTGTTCGGTACCAGGGATGGGAAGAGACAGGGGAGATGGCCAGATTGCCATGAGCATGACGGGAAATCTGCTGTTGGTAGGGGTGGCAGAGCTGAGGGGGGGTCCATCTCAAGTAAGTGCTAGAGGCCTAGGATGGGGGGGTCCCCATGAATCAATGAGGGGCGACTTTAGCTGATACTCACAGCAGTGGGGATATGGAACCTGAAGAGAATACCTCCTGTAGCCAGGCAGGGACCCCAGTGGAATGATAAGGATGCCAAACCACCAACAAAACTTTTGACCCAAAATGTTTCCTGGCTAAAAGAAATGCAGAGACAGAGAACGGGGTAGAGACTGAGGGAATGGCCAAGCAAAACCATCCCAAGTTGAGACCCATCCCATGGGCAAGCACCATTCCGTGACACAATTAATGGTACCATGTTATGCTTGCAGACAGAAACCCAACATGTCTGTCCTCTGAGAGGTTCCACCCAGCAGCTTGCTCGGACAGATGCAGAGACCCACAGCCAGTCATTAGATGAAGCTTTGAGATTCTTATGTAAGAGTTGAGAAAAGATCGGAGGCCCTAACTTGGACCCTTAGGGGCTCTCATAGACTGAACCGCCAACCAAACAGCATATATGGATTAGACCTAGCCCCTCCCCCCTCACATTTGTAGCAGATGTGCAGCTCAGTCTTCATATGGGTCGCAAACAACTGGAGAGGGGGCTGTATCTAATGTTATAGCTTGTTTGTGGAATTCATTCTCCTGACTTGGCTGCCTTGACAGGCCTCAGTGGGAGAAGAAGCGCATAGTTCTTAAAGAGTTGATGTTCCAGGACCGAAGTAGACCCATGGGTTCTCCACTTTCTTAGAGAAAAAGGGGAGGCTGAATAGGGAGAAGGACTGTGTGGGGTACTGAAAGGGGTACATTGAATGGGAGGTAAAGTGAATAAATTAACAAATAAATAGATAGGTAGAGAGATGGATAGATAGATTATATAGGTTGATAGATGGATGGATAGATAGATAGATAGATAGATAGATAGATAGATAGATAGATAGATAGATAGATGAATAGATGAAATAGGGTTTGGAAAGAAATAGGCAAAAATTTTAAATGCGAACCAAATATGGTTTGAGAAATTCCCAGTACAACTCAACTCACATTGCTTATTTCCATAGCTGGTGAGAGGGCTCAGGTGTGACAGCAATGGCAGCATGGTTTTCTTCCCAGCGTTCACATATCAATCTCAGCCACCTGTTACCCCAGTTCCAAAGGACCTGGTGTCTTTTGATCTCCTAAGGCACCTACACAGGTAAATCCATTCAAGCACACACACACATGTAGATAGATAAAATAAAATTATAGCAAGGTTACTGATTTTTACATGTTAACTTTGCAACCTGATGTTTTGATTAAAATATTTGTAAGTAGTAGAGGTTTTCTGGTACAATCTTTGGTGCCTTTTGAATAAAATCTCATGATCATAAAATGATAATCTGATTTGTCCATATCTTATTTTTCTCTCTTTGATCTCGTTCAGTTGCCTTATTGCTACAGCTAAGACTTCACGCACTACATTGAGTATGGAAAGGGTAGAAGCATCCTTAGAGATGTGGTCTGGCTAAAACTTCTTGCCCCATTTCTGTTTCTGTAGAGTAGTTTGAAGAAGTCCTGTTCACTTGACAACGTGGACTCATCCCCAGTGATAAATCTCAGCCCAGTCCAGTGTGCAGCCTTGCTAGTGTGTCCTCAGAGAAGAGGATGACCCAATCGGTGATGTTCTGTGTCTGTGGAGTTTGGTGTTCTTAGTGGTTACAACAAGCCTCTGTGAAATCTGACAGACGCTTATGCTACTCTCGTCTCTCTGCCTTCAATCTTGAAGAGGAATGAAATAGGATAGGAAGCACAAATTTGGGGTGCACTCTCTTTGAATGACTAGGTATCAATATGTAAATTTTAGCAGGTGACTCAAAGCAAAAGTTACAGATTGATAACAAAGTAGAATTTTTTGTTTTTTCATTTTTTTGTTGTCCTGTAGCTAAAGATGAAGACTCAGTGCTTTATAGTGGAATGTTTTCTAAATTCTCATTGTAGTTCTTAGGTGATGCCGATAACTTGTGAAAGAACAGCATGTGGAAATGTATAAAATTGTACTATACTGGAAAGGGAAGCAAAGTATATAAAGTGAAAGTGTATCTTGCAGAGGCAGAAAAAAGGTGGTCCATTTGAGAAGAAAATAAATTATCCCTGAGTACTATAGTGACCACGCTTTCAGAAGGATATGTTATAGGTATGGTTTCTTGCCAAAGACTGCCTTAGAAGTTCTTTCAAATTCATGCATTTCCACAACTTTAGTTGCAGAGACCTGAACTATGTAGGCTCACCACAGCCATGGTGGCACACAGTAATTTATAGTTGCTATGCTTTGCATTCAGAGAAGGGTTTCCCTCTGTAACCCTTACAGCTGCGATAAAGATTGCTGGGTCGGAGTGTTTCATCTTAGTGAATAATGCATGGAACACTAAGTCTTAGTGCAACTGTGGGAAGCACAGCTGTGGACGAACATGTGGGACATGAATCTGGTTTTAAATTTCCACTTACTTTAGTTGAAGAAAAAAAATGTGTTTAGTTTCTCTTTGAAAGAATCAGAAAGCTCGTGGAAAAGATGAAAGGACTCCTATGACAAGTGCAGCGGAGTCCACTTCACAGCTCCACACCAAAAAGTAACAAAATTATAGTTGAAAAACAAAAAATTAAAACACCTAATAAATGTAAGAATCACATGAAATTATTGCAGAGAGTAGAATCCTAGTTTAAACTCTGCCAGCCTGACGAAATATAATTATAGGATGAATAAGACTTTTGAGATTCTAGCTTGGCCTCAAACCATGATATCACAATATAATGGAATAAAAGCGAGGAATAGCTGAGTATCTTGCCAAGACCAGAATTTTCTAAAGGAAAAGCTACGCCTCTACTTATAGAGACCCATTTACCCAGTACTCCCCAATACTTCATTCTGCTCATGCTCATGTTCAGTCATTTTCAGATTTCATAAAAATTAATTGTAACCACATCTGTCAGTCGTATTAGGGGTATTTGCTCTACATGGTTAACTTCTATTGCTGGCACAGTTAACTATACAATAAATATTTGCTCACAAAAATTTACAGGACTAGATACAAATATAATAGACAAAACCTTCTGTCCAATGGTGAGGCGGTTGGAAAACATAGCTAAAAGTGATGGGGTCCTTCATAAGTAGCCTGCTGTTTTCAATGACTTTACTCCAATAAGTGAAAGTATCTAGTACAATAGCACAGTGACAAACGGTATATGACATATGAAAGACTACAGTACTGTACTTTAACAGCCTTAAGTGGCTGGGTCCGTGTATTGCTATTTGTCAATGTTATATCAGGAATTTTACCAATGTAATGAACACAAGATCATTTTCTCAGCTATTACCCACCTGTGTCTTTAATGCCTCATCTCAAAACAATAAATAAATGGGAGGAAGGAAGAAAGTTGACAACACCCAGATACCTTTAATTTCTCTTGGCCACTAAAAGGAAGAAGCCAGGATCTATTATCAGATTCTCATTTCAGTCGGTTTTACCAGTATTTAATGGGTTTCCAGACTTATGACTCTTGCTTACTGTCCTACAATGCTAACTCTTTTTATTAAGGAAATAATTAGATATTTAAAGTAAATCAAATATATATTTTTTCATAAGATTTTTTCACTCATAATGATAAGAGAAATGCAATTGTGTATGACTCATTTCAAAGGAAAATTTGACAATGCTTCAGATTCTTCATCTAATTTTGTTCTTTAATGTTTTGTATTTTAAACATAAACAAGAACATACACTGCTGGCATCAGTATGACTTAAATTTTGTGAATTTAAGGACATTATCAACTCCTATAAGTTATGTTTTATTATCGATAAGATGGCAATATTAAGGTGAAACAAAATCTGTGGGTTAATTTTGCTTACTCATGATAATTAGAAAACTCCTAGGAGACTCTGTTGAAAAAAATCTCTGGTTGAAAGCTGAGTGACTGCTGTCTGTTTACTTTGCTTATGTTAAACAATCTTAAACCTAGATTTGCAAAACTGTAAGGTGGTGATGGCATCCTCATATCTGTTGATATTGGATTCAATAATGTGTTGCATAGAAAAATACCTATATCGTACCTACCTAAAAATGATACTCTGAAATTGATAAATGTCATTTATGGAATGCTGAGTGGTGGAGGAGGTCCTTTAATCCCAGGACTCAGGAGGGAGAGGCAGGCAAATCTCTAGTTAGTGTACAGAAAGAGTTCCAAGACAGCCAGGTCTACACAGAGAAACACTACCTAAAAAGAACAAAAGCATGGACTATTTGATGTCTCATAAGACCACTCAATAATGAATAAAAATGAGTATCTGTTGTTATGTATTCTGGTATACATTGTGTTTTTGCAAATACTGTACGTTTGCATCTTTGGTTGGGTGTAGCACATTTTTATAAATTAAAAAACAATTTTCTATATAAAAAATCATTTTCTGTCTGGCTTTTCTGCATGTAAGCTCTCTAATATTTAGAGTACTCACATACAGGTGGTAAAAATATATCAAAATGACAAATGGGAAAATACCCAATCCCTATTGTCTATAAAAATCCTCAACAATATGAAAAACTGTAGTAAGTAGTGTTGTCTCTCCTTACTCATGACATGCATTTGAGTGTGTATCTGCAGCCTATGAAATAGTCCCATCCATACCAAGCATCTGTGATGCCTAGACTATTTTGCTACAGAATTCCACAGCACTAGATCATCAAATTCTTATGACTATCTAAGATTTTATGGGCTATATAGTTTCCCTAATTGTTAAGAGAAATTAGTACAGGTGCTGTCTTATGGCACTCTGGAATTGTGGGCAATTATATGACCTTTTATGATTCTTAAGTGTGCATATAGTTAAAAAGATATGGGTTGATATATTTTACTGTCAAAAGGATCTTACAATGCAATTTTAGGAAGCTCTTCTCTGAGTTAAATTATAAATTTTCGATGTTCAATAAGTAGAACACTGGAGTAGAAAATCACACAGTATCAAGGTGAATAACATCCAAACAAATCAGCTGTGTAGTTAAGAATATGAAAATATGTAAGAGTCGGGACTGGTTGCAAAATTGTTTGGTTTTGCATTGTTAGGCATTTAACAAAAGGCCTTATGTTGTCTAGGCAAGCATTCTACCTCTGGGTGACCTCCTAAGCTGAGTGTTGCTTATTTTGTTTTATATTTTTCAGCTTTACAGTAGTAAATGAAATGAATGAAAATGGGTCAGACTTGCTAACAGAAAAAGCATCAGGAAATCCTAGGAAAGACAAAACACAGTGTACAGCATTTTACTGATCTGTCCTGCTTAACGCTCAGACTCCATATAGAAGGAATGAAAACAAAGATGGGAGGAGGAAGAGGCAGACTTCAAGTCTCCCTGTTTTTAAAAACATGTACGAAATTTAAATTGTATTATCACAGTCCCTCATTTGCATAAACACAACAACTTTTTGATGAATACAATCAATTCCTGTTTAGTTTTGGCCCTATAAAATAAACAGAAAATGTATCCAAAGAAAGTTGCAAGGCACAACACAAATTTCTTACACATGACACATAATAAGATATCATAGTTTTATCCTGTGTCTTATTTTGACAATAAATTTGAGTTTTTCTTTTTTTATTGGATATTGTCTTTATTTACATTTCAAATTTTATCCCCTTTCCAGGCGTCCCCTCCAGAACCCCCTATCCCATTCCCCCTCCCTTGCTTCTCTTCAACCCACCCACCCACTCCTGCTTTCCCAACCCTGGCATTCCCCTACACTGGGACATCAAATCCCCTCAGGCTCAAGGGTTGTTCTTTCCACTTATGTCCAACCAGGCCATCTTCTGCTACATATGTGATCAGAGCCATGGGTCCCTCCATGTGTGCTCTTTGGTTGACGGTCCGGTCCCTGGGAGCTCTGGGGGGTCTGGCTGGTTGACACAGTTGCTCCCTCTATGGGGCTGCAAAGCCTTTCAGCTCCTTCAGTCCCTTCTCTAACTCCTCCATCAGGGACCCCTCACAATTTTTAAATAAACCCAAATTACAGATAAAAGTAATAACCTGAAGGCTGGGGAGATATTTCAGTTGTAAAAAGAACTTGTATGTGAAGCAGAGTTCAGATCTCCAGAATCCATGTAAGTTCAGGATGTATGTGACAGTTTCACTGGAATTTTAATTAGAAGAGGGAAAGGAATCCTCTGAATATGTTTCCTCAACAGTCTAGGTGGAAATGCTACAATTAATGATCAGCTGAGAGGCCACAACTCAATGAAGAAGTGAAGATTAAATTAGAAAGATGCCCAAATCAATGGTGGGTCTTCCCTAGGCCATCCACTCAAACCTGTATCCACGTGTGTGTGAATGTGATTATATACACCCACGAACACACATACACATTTTCAACAGAAGAGGAATATAATAGTGTACACAAACACCCATACAAACACACACAAGAAGAAACACAGAGTTGAAACAAGTAAAAATGTTTCGATAAAATGGGAATTTCTTTACAGGCAGAGGGGTCTTCCACAATTCAAAATAGGGGCAGGAATGTATTCTTTTACCATTATATGCGTGAGGGATATGAGGAAAGAATTATAAAAGCCTGGATTGTTTAAATTAGACTGTAGAATAATGTTTCTAGTTCCTAGAGCCTCATAACTTTGAAATGGTACTAATTTGTACCAAAGCAAGTGAGAAATTACACAAGAAAATGCTTTGCTTTGTGGGTAGAAAGTATAAAATGATGAAATTGGTAGGATGAATCATACAAAATTGTGTATGGGGAATTGTAGAATTATCTCTTCCACCTTGACTGTGGTTTAAGCATCTACTCTTTGAAATATAGAACATTATCCTGCTTTACATAGCTGTCTGTGAATATCTTACCTCTTGAAATCCAAGCTCTGTAAACACTGATACATTTTTTGACAAGAGACAGTCCTTAATATAGTTTTATATTTGTCTCAGACCGTAAACAGTCTTCTAAGTAATGAATGGAAACCAGAATAAACATGGTAAACAGGCATCTACTCTGGCATAGACACCTAGAGTACTCCCATATAGAATCAAACGCCCTCTGTGTGGACTGTTATAGCTACATTCTGCAAAGGAACTAATATTTCTACATGAACACAAAATGTATTTCTCATTTTATTAGGCTGTAGTATCTTGTAACAATCTTCATTCCTCCTTTGCTATTCAGAAAAAAGTCCACAGATCTCACACACACACACACACACACACACACTCACACTCACACACACACACACACATTGTCTTTTTAAAATAGTACTCATAATTAACTAAGCTAATAGAATAAAATTGATATGCTACTACCCATGACTTTAAGAAAGTATTAAACTCTGTTTCATTCAGTATGTTTCATGTTTTTAAAGCGTTTTTGTTCTCTTTTCAACTGGTGGCAGAGAGGAGGAGAAAGAAACTAAAGACTTTAATCTCATTATGTTAAGTTCAAGAATATCCTGCAAGAAAAAAAAAAGGATCCAAAATAGCACAGAAATACCCAGCATAGACACTCATTTAAAACAACTCAGTGGCTGGAGTTTTTACATGTTGTGAAGTGATTGCTTTAAGAGGAAACAAAAACCATATTTTTTCTAAAGGCAGATAATTGCTTTTGAATCTAAGCTTACAATGTGTCAAGAAAAAATTGTTATGACTGAAATAACAACCTTTGCCTTGTGCTATGATTTTCTCATGAAGAACTGCACATTGACTGACTATAGATCACCTTATTATACATTCACCTAGTGTCATGAGTCGAAAGATGTCTTGGTTAGTTTTCTATTGCTGTGATAAGACCTGATAACTAATTCCGTTTATAAAGAAAGTGTTTAATTTTGGCTTATGGTGTAGATGATTAAAGTGCATGATGGCAAAACACTGGTACAGTGACAGGAACCCCTGGCTGCTTACAACTTCATCTCAAGTAGGAGCCAGCAAGGAAGAGCTCAGTGAGGATGGTGTGGGAATTTGAAACAAGGACCAGATTACTCAGAAGCAAAGATCTCTTTGTAGGTATGAAACCTCCTCCATGAGATTATTACAGGGTAGGTCTTGGTTAACTAAATAAATAGTTCAGGTGTCTGTATATGATTCTATTCTGAAGAGAGAAAGGTATCAGCTAGCACTCAGGAGAACACATAGTCAATGTGTTTAAAGAAGAAAAACCAAGATGGTTTGGGTTATAGTAAAGTGAGAACTGAAAAAAATGTCTGAATAAAATGTAACCATAAAGCTAATGAGTATTGAAATAAATAGCAAAACAAGGAAAACCAGATAAACATTAAAGGGACCTTGATATTCTCCAATGGTATATAACACCTCCTTCTTAAAATCCTGCTGGAATTCAGGACAGAGTCTGTGTCAATTTTGTCAGTAGGATGTCTTTTATGATCTTTTATCTGTCGTATCTAAGAACATATGAACGCCACCAATGTTACACTCTATAAGGCATGGAAGAGTAGTTGCCCTGAAATGAAGCAGCTGGATGACTCACAAAGGCCAGAATGTACAGTGTCCTCATCAGTAGACAGGGAAACTGAGACATGTATATGCATGGAGGTCAGTGATTTCACTAGTCCTTTGTGGGACTGTAGAAATCCTGGGGTGTTTGGCCACGCCCCCAGAACCCAGAGATCTAAAAGCAGTGGAGGAGGGGCCTGCTAGAAGCCAGGACATTCCCCCCCCTTTAGAGTTCTGTACAAGATGGCGGAGACTCCTTAATCTCCATTCTTTACTCCTCCCCCCAAAAATCTCCCGAGCTCTGCCTGACAGCAGAGGGTTTCCCCTCCCCCTCCAACTGAGCGCTGCCTCCCAGCTTCTCCCAAGAGCTGCTGACTCTATGCTAGCCTCTAGGTGTCTTCCTCCCATGGCTCAGACCTTGAACAGAATTTTACTCCTTCTGACTCTCCTACCAAACCACCTATGTTTCTTGCTTTGAGCTTTTCTTCAAAGTTGGCCTTTCTTCTCTTTCTCTAAGAAAAGCAAAGGGGGAAATGCCCTGGCTTCTAGCAGGCCCCTCCCCCACTGCTTTTAGATCTCTGGGTTCTGGGGGCGTGGCCAAACACCCCAGGATTTCTACAGTCCCACAGTCCTCTCTATCTGCTTGCTTGTGCCTGTGCTCTTACATGGAAAAGATGAGAAAAGGCTAAAGCTAACGTGACACATGTAACATGGCATGCTACAGAAGTTTGAGACTGTTGAGTATGCACACTGAGGAGAGGGTAAAGTGAAAACAGTTCCACTTTCTGTTCCCCTCTGTCCCAGCTTCTCTGCCCTCATGGGTCTGCTCCATTTCTTCCCTTCCTCCAGGCCCTGACTATCTTCTCTTCTCCCAAATGCATCCCCATTGATACCAGATCTGTTGTGTGGTGTGATTTTTTAGGGGAACACTTTGACATGGGTACCCCCCTCCCCGCACTATACTTCATAACTGGTTCTGTGACTCTGATAGGCTCTCCTCTTATATGGGCTTCTTCCTGTGGGTCTAAGTCACACACGAGAACTTTATATCCAACCCCTGCCACCTGCAGCAAACCTGCTTTTCAGTTCACCACTCACTCATCAACCAATCCGCCAGCAACAATTAGGTAAGTGTCTCTTTTGTTCTTTTTAACATCTTCCTGAGTCCAAGGAAGTGACATTAGAATGTTCGGTGCTCCTCTGATGCTCTTGGAGGTGCAGGTACTTCTAGGCACAGCCTTTAAGACCTAGATGTTGCCTCTACCTGACCCCATCTCACTATCCTCAGAGATACATCGTTACAGTTTCCTTAAGCCCTACTGGGCTACTGTGCTCCTTCCTGCTCTCTTTCTTTAGAGCTTTATTTTCTTCCTCTCCTCCTGGCCTCTGAAAGTCCTGGTACCAGCCGTCTAGTCAGGCTAAAGCCACTTACTCTTCCCAGGACTACAAGCTGCAGTGACATTTCGCCCTCACACACAGGAACATATTTTCAGAAAACCTCCAGTCTCTATACCTGAAACCTGACCTAAGGGGTCCTAAATTATTCCCCCTTGCAGTCAAATTTCTAATATTATTTGGGACCTTTACAAATATTGTGAGTGACTGGGGAAACAGAAGGAGAGTTCATATTCTCTATGTCTCTTTTCCCCAAGACCCGTTTCTTTCTGCCTGGTCTCCCCACATCTAGTCTGTAAGTTGCAATAGTCTGGGGCAGGGTAGGACTAGGGACTGGAACACACACACACACACACACACACACACACACACACACACACACACA
>NW_021604567.1:5415858-5496617 GCF_004785775.1 Grammomys surdaster
ACACACACACACACACACACACACACACACACACACACACACACACACACCTGGTGCCTACAATGGCTGCTCTGAGCAAAGCTGCTGATCTAAACATGCCGAAACATGTGAATCATTTGTCTGTGAATTTGATTCCAGGTTCGATCTAGTGGCTGATTCCTCCTCTTGGCTTTGGCCTTCAGCCTCCCCTCATGGACCCAAAACCTATCCCCCTCCTGCAGCTGGCTTGCACTAAGAGCATGTTCTCCCTTCACAGACTCAGATTGGCATACCTGATTCCCAGATTCTCACCACCACAGACACATGATTCCCAATTATCTTATATATTAACTTGCTCTGATCTACACTTAAAGTTCTGCTATCCCAGTCTTAAAAAAAGCTTTTTGTTTGCATTCTTCTTTCAAAGGAAAAAAAAACCTTAAAAGATTATTCTGTAAACTAATATCTGAAGATTTGTAAATTGTTTATTGGGTTTGGTATAAAATCTATATAATCTGCAAAAATATTTGGCTTTCTTCAGCTCTTTTTAGGAATATATGCATGTGTATATGTATCTCAAATTCAACACCATATATATATATGTATACATACATTATGTGCATGTAATTTGAATGCAACTCTCATATACACATACACACATACACATATGTCTGTATGTGTGTGTGTGTGTATGTGTGTGTGTGTATTTGTGTGTTATATCCACTGGCCGAGAAAACCAAGAGGTAAATTGGACCTAGGTGGCTGGTGGCAGTAAAAAAATATAGCATTCAATCACATATTCAGGACCAGTCAGAAACAAGCATACAGTAGCCACGTACTAGGTTTTTAAATACAAATTATTGTGGCCACATGGTTTACATTGTTCCATGTGATGACTACAAAGTATAAGGCAATATTTATAAAACTTCTTAATAGCCATAAACTCTCCACTTATTATTCTCTCTCCTTTTAGAGTAAACAAGCAGTAACAAGTCTCATTTTTAAGTTGGTATGTATTTTTATATGATGATAAAAATTGAAAGTTATATTTTTACATCATACTCTGTATGTGATTCTATACTGGTTCAAAATATTGATTATATGATGATGAAATGTTTATAAAAGTCTATTTAGATTAATAAACCTAATGTAAAATGTATATGTAATTCTTATGCTTTGCTAGTATGTGGCCACTGTATGCTTGTTTCTGACTGGTCTTGAATGTGTGAATGAATGTTGATTTTTATTCCTACCACCAGCCACCTAGGCCCAATTCACCTGTTGGTTTTCTGGCCATTGGACCCAATATAATAGGAATTTAAATATTATTTAAGTATAGATAATTTTGAAATTGTTTATACTGTTCTATTACTATTTTTATACTGTGTTACTTTATTGCTAGTTCTGAAAAGGGGTTATTGCTCACTCTTTTTAGACACAGCCATGATTTTAAAGTCCAGGGTTGAAACCAAGGTTATTGATTTATAAATTATCAGATGTGCTTAAACCTTTTCACTCAGAGTTAGTAATTGACAATTTGTGCTTAGATAATCTTAAGCCTGATGACATGATTCCATTCTGGGATATAAATAACACACAACCATCTTTACTAATGGTCAGAGACGGTGGAACTATGTCTTCACTGACATCTTTGCTAATGACATCACATGGCTTAAAAGCACAATTGAAAGATGTTAAACTTCTTTTTAAAAATTTGGAAGTATATAACATTAAAAAAATGAAAATCACTGCCTTAAAAATATGTCTATCCAGGTTTTTACTAATGTTATTAAGCAATAATATAAGCTACATATCTTTTATAAACTAAATCATTTGAGAACTGTTATGTTTTATAAAGATATAGCATATAAAGGTCAAAAAAGTTCCATCTCTTTGTGGACTATGTTTACAGATTAAAAATTTTATTTTGATAATAGAAGAATTTCAACTCAAGGTTGTGATTTTTTTAAAGGCTCAATGCTAACAGAAATAAAACTTAAAGTCCTAGCTTAATGAAAACCACTATAATTAAGAAATGCAAATTGATTATCAGTAACCTTATAAATGATCAAATCCTTTAATGTGTTCAGAAATATATTTAAAATTATGCAAGAACTGATGCAGTTAATTATAAGATTAAGCTTTATTTAGCCTCCTGTTTTATGTTGGCAATGTTTAGTTTAGAGCAGATAACTAAAAACAAACTCAAATATACTTAATAGTTTTGGAATTCCCCTTCCCTCAACTACCGAAACTGTAGGCCTATAAGATTCAAATGTACACCTATAAATTTTTTTCTCCCTAACACATTTATCTATCTTCTGCCTCTAGTATGTACATGTGTTTCAGTACTCTGCTAAGTACCTGTGGAGACCAGCTATTTCCTCCAGATTTGTATCCAGGACAGGTGCTATAGTCTAGCCTAACAGACTACTTCAACAGGATTCTGATATTCAGATATTCTCACAGATTCCAGACAGTCGTGAAACAGCCAGCTCTCCCAGAATCTGGCCATCAGTTCAGTTTTCTTAGGATCCCCAAAACAGTGTGACCCTGAGTCAGCAGAAAGGAGTCTAAAGAACACAATGCACTCACTCCTGCCACATCATCACTTCTTCCTAATTCCTCATTTGTAATTAAAGGAAAAGGGAGAAATGTTAACTTACAGGTAGTTCCAGAGACTTAACAATTGCTTACATCATCACCCACCACAATTACCTGTTACTGCTAGTTTCTCTCTCTTTCTGTTCCCATATGTTCCAGGCCCCCCCCTCTCTTTTTTTTCTATCCTTCTTCATCATCCCTTCTCTGCCATCATGACTCCGCTCCCATGTATCTGCCTCTACCTCTTCTCTATGCTCTCACTCTCCTCCCTTCCCCCAACTAAACCTTTATA
Source organism: Grammomys surdaster (assembly GCF_004785775.1). Classification (NCBI taxonomy): domain Eukaryota; kingdom Metazoa; phylum Chordata; class Mammalia; order Rodentia; family Muridae; genus Grammomys; species Grammomys surdaster. Next base: position 5,418,734 of record NW_021604567.1, read on the forward strand.
CCTTGTTGGTTACATGCCGTGATTTCTTAAGGGGACCCAGTCACTGTACTCTATTTCATAGCATACTCACTGGTCACTCAAACATTATACAGATTAATGAACCTATAAATCCAAGTCTTAAAACACTTTCAAAAGAAAGCACAACAAAATATATAGCACTACGAATTTCTTTTCAATGTTTGTGAGATATTTTCAAAAATTTCCCTGATTTTTTTAAACTTCTAAATGACAAAATAGCAAATAAACCAACAAATTTTGAGAAAGAATCACCAAACTTTATAGAGGAAAAAAAATCAACATCAAAACCTGGAACTGATTTCTGACTCTGGGCTCACTTTGCTGCCCTAAGGAGCCTTGTGACAACCTACAGCATCCTGTTCCCCTGTGGAGACCTGCAGTGTCCCTAGCAACAAACAGTTTGTAACGCTTCCTCCACAAATCCTTTTCCAGTTCTGTCTTCCTGGGGCACAGTCAGCAGATGTGATCTCATATTCGCTGACCTCCATTGTCTGGCTCTAGGCATGCCCTGCCGTTCCAAGGAGCCTCCTGGGACTCAAAGAGCATGACTAAAAGGACCACCAGAGTCCAGCTGTTGGCTACAGAAAGCCCTAGATATTCTAACACAGCCAAATCAAAAGATAACCATCCAATCTTATAAAGATGATAGAGGCCTTTAAATAGAAAATGAATAAATTCCTTCAGAGAAATGCAGGAAAACACAATAAAAGTGTGAAGAAAATGGATAAAACTGTCCAAGAACTAAAAATGGAAATAGAAGCAATAAAGAAAACACAAACTGAGGCAGTCCTGGGGATAAAAATCTGAGGATAGGAAATAGAAACTACAGACACAAGCATCACCAATGTAATGCAAGTGTTGGAAGAAATAATCTCAGGCATAGAAGATACTATAGAAGAAATTGATGCATCAGTCATTGAAAATGATAAATCAAAAGAGCCTATGACACAAAATATCCAGAAAATCTGGTACACTATCACAAGAAAAAAGCCTAAGAATGATAAGAATAGAAAATTTACATCTCAAAGGCACAGAAAATACATCCATAGAAGCAATTTCTCTAATATAAAGAAAGAGATTCTTATAAACTTACAGAACACCAAATAGATTGGAGCAAAACAAAAAATCTTCCACACAGTAATCAAACCAGTAAATACACAGAACAAAGAAAGAATATTAAAAGCTGCAAGAGGAAAAGGTCATGTAACATATAAAGACAGACCTATCATAATTACACCTGACTTATCAACAGAGACTCTAAAATTCAGAAAGCCTGGAGAAATGTCTTACAGACCCTAGAATACCAGAGCTGTCAATCCAGACTACTTTACTCAACAAAACTCTCGATGAGCACAGGTGATGAAAACAAAATATTCCAGGACAAAACCATATTCAAACAATATTTTTTCCACTAATCCACCCCTCCAGGACACCAGAAGGAAAACTCTAAACCAAAAAAAAAAAATGTCCATAGCTCTCCTTTATACAGCTGATAAATGGGCTAAGCATGAAATCAAGGAAACAACACCTCTTACAATAGCAACATAAAATACCATGATGTAACTCTAACCAAGCAAGTGAAATAACTATATTCCAAGATCTTCACGTCTCTTAAGAAAGGAATTGAAGAAGATATACAAATATGGAAATATCTCCCAGGCTCATGGTTTGGTAGGATTAACACAGTAAAAGTGGCCATTTTATCAAAAGCAGTCTACTGAACCTGCAATTTCCATCAATATTCCAACAGAATACTTTTCAGATCTTGAGAGAATAATTCTCAACTTCATATGGAAAACAGAAAACAAAATAAAAGAAAAACAACAATCAAACAGACAAACAATAGAACCTCAGGATAGCTAAAACAATCCTGCACAATAAAGAGCTTCCAGAGGTAACAAACAATACTACACTCTGATCTGAAACTGTACTACAGAGAAATAGTAATAAAAACTGTGCAGTGTTAATTTATGCTGGAGTCCAGCTTTGACACAAGTCAGGGGTCCTCAAGGACTATGGATACCTGGTAGGTGAATAAGAAAACACATCTATTGAGGAAACTGACATGCTTATTCATTTCCATGAGAGCTTTCTGAACTTTGGAGTCAGAATGTCCATATAGACTTGACTCGGCTAGTCTTTTATTGAAATCATACAAGGAAATTGAGTTACAACTTTCACTGGTGTGGGGTGAGTTGGTAAATGCTTCTCTATTTTCCTATGTCACCATTTTCTTGTGACATAGAATATAAAGTACAGATTTAAAGCAGAAAAAGGAAACTGTACAATCTCAAACATGAAAGTTTTGCAGCAAGGACAATTTTTTTTATATCTCCCGACCACCAGTCTCTGGTGAGGTCAGAGGCAGTAGTATTGCAGTTACAAAGTCAATATCTTTCAGATACGTGTGAGACAGTATGGTTTCATAAAAGGGCAAACATGAGATCATACTGCTAACCTTGCAGTCTTTGGATCTCCAATCCGGGTCAAACATCCAGGACCCCATCTGTCTGTCTACAAAACATCCTCACTTAACCTGTATGGAGAATTCCTAGGGGGCTGACACCATCATCCCTGAACCCAAGGAACCCATTGCTGACTTTCTGGGAAATATCTGTATGTTATTCCATCTTAAGATTTATGATAAAAATGTCCTGTTTTTATTATACAAAATGAAGACCAAGACTGGGAGAACAGCGGCCCTGGTTTGCTTTCATTTCCATCTCGAGCGAGTAACCATAAGATACATGTCTCTTGAATTCATGAATAGCTTTCATTTTAACACTATTGGTAATATCTAGTTCCTAGATATCAAGCGGGCTCCTACTAGATCTTGCCAGGTCACCAAATACCCGTCAAGGAAGGAGGAGAGAGAAGAAACAGTAAATAGATAAGGAAAATGATAAGTACTAAGAATAGTTGAAGAAATGATATCACGGAGTGCTTGAGCAAAAGAAGCAGCCTTGGGGCCTCTCAGTACTCATGCTGGGGCCTACAAGGGGCCATAGCCTCGTGCTCTGAGACATGTTACCCCCAGCAGGTTTTTCTTTCTTGTCATCAGGGATCTCAGGCATCTTGAGTTTAATGTGGGATGTCTCCAAAAAATAAAGAAACAGGCACTTGATTGATCAATGGAATTGAATTGAAGACCCAAAAATAAATTGACAAGCGTAAAGACACCTGACTTTTTACACAGACGCCAAAAGCATAGAGTGGAAAAAAAAAGAAAGTATCTTCAAGAAATGGTGATGGTCTAACTGGATGTCTGCATGTAGAAAAAGACCTCAACATAAAACCTAATATACTAAATCTAATAGAAAAGAAAGTGGGGTATAGCCTTATTTTTCTTGCTGCTAAGTTAGGTGCTTGCAATGTATGAATGTTTACTGTACTCCCTTCTCAAACTCATGCATCTCTTGCCATTCTATGAGGAAGAGCACAGTCTATTCTTGATTCTAATTTTAAACTTCTAACCACTATCATAACTTATCAAAATTATGTAAATCAAGTATCCTTTATGATCATTAATTCATCTAAACAGTATTATCTCAAGAACTTGCATCTTCATGTTGATCTGTAGGAAACTTGCCCAGATAGTAGGCTATCACCCAGGAAGTAATCACACCAGAGTATAGGCAGTGAGGGTCTATACCAGGAGGTATCCAGTCACACCAAGCCAAATAAATGAGAAATATGGCAATGATAAACATGAAAAGGCATGCCAGTAACAAGAAGCAATCCTGAGACAAAGTTTCTGGGGCCATGCCTTTCTAAAGTGCACCCATCTTAGCTGAGCAAGATGTTGTGCTGTCTTCAGGGAGCTCATTTGCCCACTGTATCTCTTCCTGCGTGGAACCTGCCAATTGCCACTAGATCTGATGGTGCTACTACAGCTGCTGGTACCACCAAAAATAATGATGATGAATAAATTACATATAACACTTGGTTGATTGTTCTAAAATACACATATCAAGTTCTAGTGAGAATACATGAACACTGGAATCACTATTAATTTCTTAAAAATATATCATAAATAAGACACAGTAACATCAAGATAAATTTTAAAAACACATAAAGAGAAAAGGTGAAATTTATAAAACTTTGTTTACAATTATTAAGAGCTACCTATTTTCCAAGTATAACACTTCACACAACTGTTAGATGAAATCCTAATCAGCCTGAAGGAAACGATGTCAGGGAATACAAGTACTCCCTATTTCATTTGTGCCACAGATCTACATTAAGGCTAGAAGTATGGCAATTCAAAATGAAAAATATAGTAGAGTGTGTTTATGTTTTGGAACAAGGTACTTGATATGTATTTTAGTGCAAAACAGTAAAGAAAATATTTTAGTTCATACATGACTGTGAGGACAATCTCTATCCATCCACTAGACTGAACTTAGATATGTTCAATTGATCAAATTAATTGTGGATGAATCTCCAAGACCTGTCTGGAAAGGACTGAAATTGGAATTTGTGACGCTATTAAACAATAGAACAAAGCACCCTGAACTTTCTACTGAGAAAGGGCATTTTGGGGTACTTTGAGTGCCAGACAGAATAAAAGCACAGAATAAAAGTGCAGACAGAGTAAAATGCTGGATCACTCTGGATCTTTTGAGCTGATAAAACTACCTGTGCTATGTAATCAATTTATTGTGTTTTTGTAACTTTAATAACTTTAAAAAGTGTATAGCCTAATATTTCATCTGAATAACTAATCATCTGGGGAGAAAAATCTAGAGTAGTATTCATTCTACACTTTTATTATTTAGTACCTAATTATGAGATGAAATATATGTTGATATATTTTTATTGGGGAATTTAACATATTTTTTATCACTTAGGAATTCTTACTGCTTCACATTTTGATAAATTCTGAAAATTGTTTTTGAGGATCTATATAACGTTGCAATGAAATTGGTCTATTATTTTCAGGTAATTCATTAAATATTTTCACATTCATTAGCATAAATGAGTTTCGAGTCTACGAAGCACCTCATATTATGTGTTGATTGGTGAGGGGAATATGTACTGTGGTGCCTGTTTCCAAGTATAGCATTGTAGAGTTTATGTTCTTTTTCTACTTTTACATGAATTATGATTCATAAGCAGGGGTTTTTCCTCCATGTGCTTTTAGCAGCCCGAAGGATTTGGATATTTATGATTTGTTTGTTGTTTCGAGGTGCTGGAGATTAAAACCTAGGGATATGTGAAAGCAAGAAGTGTTCACTACCACTCAGTTAAACTCATAGCTCCTACATTTTAAAATGATGGTTGTGGTGCTGGACTTTATACATTCCAATAATGACATGTATAATTCACTGAGTGCCTTTCTGCATCCTGACAGTATTGTAAATGATGCAAAAATGTTGTAAGTATTTCTGAGGCTAAGATTCTGTACTATGACCTAAAGTAATCACAATTTTATAATGATAGGGTTGCTAACTCTACATGTGTCACATAGGAGTAAGGCAAGAGAGATCAAATGCTTATTTAATGCTTCAGTTTATACTATTGGCTTAGCTCTGTGCTATCTGGTGATAGTCATTGTTTAATCCTTGAAAATTTAGTCCAAGTCCTGTTCTTCTGGTTTACAATAAATTGCATTTATTAAGGAGAGTTACTCTGGAGCCCTGGACTGGGACTTTTTGAGCAGAAGTCCTGTATGTGTTTGTACATTTGTTTGCTATGTTGTCATTTTCTTGTAACATAACTGTAACAGTCCTACTACTTTTGTCATCTGGTAGAGTTATCCAAATTTTCAAAAGCATACACTGCTTAGGCTAGCACTTGGCACAATATTCAGGTGTCCCTCCCAATTATTGGGGACATACAAGTGATATGTAAAAACATAAGGGCAATGCGTTAACTTATAATAAATAACATATCATTGCTTAAGGAGAAATACTTGTTATCATAGTCAACCAGGGATTGACATAATAAACACATAATTTTCTCTATAAAGTAGCTCTCAATGTAAAACCAGATCATCAACTTACTCATTCCCAGTGAAAAATATTTTAATAAGAACTGGCATGATTGAATATTCATGGGTAGCTCACTGCATTCTGATAGATGCAGCTTAATTATAAAATAAGTGACAATATGAAGCTCGCTTACTTGTGTGGTTTTAAGCAAGAGGATCAGATCATTTTACTGGGTACAGATATATGCTAGGAGAGCCTTATTAACTTGATCCATAATGAGGATAATTCTAAAAATGTGATTAGAATACAGCAAGTTGATTAGAGACAAATTCACTGTCATCATTCCAATGTCATTCTAAACATTTTATATCTATGTTTATTATTTACAATAAGAGTGTGTGGTGACAGCAATGTTCACTATGCTACTGATACTTTAACCACTAAGAACTTCTAGCTGTTGTGCACTCAAACTGTGGGCATTAGAGCTAATTGGAATTTAATTTGAATGAACTTAAAATTCAAGTTTAATTAGTAAGTGTGGGTGTTTGTTACATTTTTGAACAACAAAGCTTCAAGACTTTTTTGAACACAACTGACACAAAACATGAAACTTGGACAGATTTTAATCAATAGTAGCAGTGTCATTCCTTATTAAAAATCATTTAAAGTTACATATACATTCAGTAAAAGTAGAGGAAAATGTCTCTCTTAGATCCCACTTGCATGCCTCTCTTACAGTCAGTCAGATGTATTTACAGTTACAGTTTCAAAGACAACAGTTTCTTTGATGTTTCGATCCCTGTGGGCAGAGTGGCACTGAATTCTCAGCTGTGGATGTCTATCAATGTTTTGTGATATTGTTGCTCCCTGGTATTTCCTTCTCTGCTTTGCTTTCATGCATTTTTCATGTTTCTTTTGTAAAAAATAATAAAATAATCTGAAGGCTGTTGAGATCAATGCAGTAAAAGGAAATGAATGTTCAAACGACATATTATATTTTAATTAGGCACCCTTAAATACTATCACTGAGCTTCAATCTGACATCCTCAGATGTATGGAGTGGCTGTTATGACTCTGTCCTTACAATAGTCAACAATGAACAATGACTATGTAGAGAGCGTCAGTTACCACTCTGAACTCACACTTGGTCTCATTGTACAACATAAGAAATGAAATATTGAATGGGTCCTCACAAAGCATGATAGATAGCATATATAGACATCATATATTTGTATGCATATGATATTTGAAGAACTGTGAATGAAATACGTTTATAGTACACATACAATATTTGCTGCTAGCAATCCCTATGTATTTCATTACCTGAAATTTTAGATTACAATTTATTGCAGGCAGACTTCAAAGAGTTAATTTCATTACTTTCATATTCCATCCGCAAGAACAGTTTTAGCTCAGGAAAACACTGGCCCATGTAAAGTAAAACTATCTTACAGACACACACTCAAATACCAAAAATAAGAGAAATACAGAAATTAGTGAGAAAGAGTAATGAAGAGAAAATTCACATAAAGTCTCACAAGTATCTACCTGAAAATATAACCAAAATTATGTGTAGTAAATTCCTGAAAATAACTTGTTTATTTGATTTTGAATTAATAATACAAATGATAGGAATAGTAATGATAATAATAATAATAATTTATAACAACTAAATCCCAGGGCAAATTTAGTTTACACAGTGATAGGATTGGTTTTTTTGTTTGTTTGTTTGTTTTTGTTTTTTTGTTTTGTTTTGTCTTTCGAGACAGGGTTTCTCTGTAGACTAGGCTGGCCTCGAACTCACAAATCCGCCTGCCTCTGCCTCCCAAGTGCTGGGATTAAAGGTGTGCGCCACCACCACCTTGCAAAGTTAAATGTAACAGTTTCTACTTAAAAGTGATTACTAAAGGTTTCAAGAATGAAATTGAATTAGATATAAGGGATAATGAAGAAAAACCTCTACTGAAGGTAAATGAAAATAATGAATGAATGACAGAAAATAAAGATGATTGAAATTACCACAAAAAATGTCATTGACTTATCTTGGAAATTAACAATTGAATTACACAGAATAATTTTGTGCAAAATCATAATTCACACAACACAGTGGGGCTTCAAATTTTTGTACCATTTATTATTACTATATTGTGGATACACTGTTTGTGTGATGGTGTAAGTGTGTATGTGTGTGTGTGTGTGTGTGTGTGTGTGTGTATGAGTGTGTAGACAGATACTTGCTAAGGTGCAGTTGTGGAGAATAGTGGAATTAAACTCAGGTGATCAAACCTGAAGAATAAATTTGTTTACCTGCACAGCAACCTTGTAAACCCTACAAATCTAAATTTCTAGACATCTATGTCTAGGACTAATATAGGAAGTAATACAGGAAAAATAGAAAAACAAAAGATTCACTTGCTTATAAACTTGTCTATTGGACAAAAGAGAAAGAAATCACAATCAAATTATTTTTTCATAATTAAAATGCTATAAGCAAAACCTGCAAATGAATGAGAGAAAAAAGACTGATACTGAGAGTGCTAGAGAAGGGGTAGCTGCTTCCTCTCTCAGTGAAATAGAGCAGTTTCAAAGAATCGGTGTCAATGGAGACAAATCTGGTAGGTGTCCACAAAGAGAAAGTTATTGTTTTGTTTGATCAACAACATAAAATCTCATTTCCAGGTCCTTCATCAAATCATTAGGAGCTTACATTTGAAGTACAATATACAAGTAAGGATAATTTCTACATACTCCAACTATAAAGGGGTATGTTTATTAGTAGACTATTAAAATATACAGTGAAAGGAGAAACTTTCAGCCAAACTTTTGTAATCATTGGTTAAAAAAATAGTATAAATGTAAAATAAAAAATTCAGAATTACTACAATTATAACTGATTTAATAGACACAATTACCATCAATAGAGATTATAAGTAGTCTTCTTCATAAAATTCAATTTCAAATCTCTCAGAGACCTCAGCATTAGACCTTAGACTCAGATACTACTAGAACAAACAATAGGGGGTACACTGCAAATTGTACACACAGATGAGGACTTCTAAATAGGATCTGTTAGTGCAGGGAAGAAGGTGAACAGTTGGCTACTGAGATCTCTTGAATCCAAGCAGCTTCTGAAAAACAATGAAAAAAATATTAAAGTGTCAACTGAGGAGCAAGGCAGATGACAGAATGGGAGTCAGTCTTTGTAGCCACATACTTGTCAGGGGAATAGAAACCTGAAGATAAAAAGACTTCAAAAAAAACAATAAAAAGAAAGAAAAAGAAAAGAAATTAGTAAAGAAAGACAGAAGGAAAGAAAGAAAGAGAGAGAGAGAGAAAGAGAGAGAGAGAGAGAAAGAGAGAGAGAGAAAGAAAGAAAGAAAGAAAGAAAGAAAGAAAGAAAGAAAGAAAGAGAAGATGTAGAGAGGGAGAGAGGGAGAGAGGGAGAGAAAGAAAAAGAAAGAAAAAAGAAAAGGAGAGAAGGGGAGGGAGAAGGATGAAGGAAGAAAAGAAGGAAGGAAGGAAGGAAGGAAGGAAGGAAGGAAGGAAGGAAGGAAGGAAAGATGGAAGGAAGGAAGGAAGGAAGGAAGGAAGGAAGGAAGGCTTTCGCTTTCATGTTTCCTTCAGTGCAGTCGACCTGTAGACGTAAAGTGCTGTCCCTTATCTGCCCCCATTTCCCATGTTCAATCAGATTAATTTGATGGATGAGTGTGTATTGCTTGTTTCTCATTATCAATCTGCCATGATCATACCCTAAAATTGAAATTACTCATACCTCCATAGAAAAGTTCATTCACCTCCCTCATCCTCTGCCACACAGCCAGCTTTCCACCATTACATCTTTCCCCACAATCTCATTTTCTGGGATTTCTGGCACTGACCCTGTTTTTATCCACTTGTAAGCACATTTATGTTTTCTCCTCCTGAGTAGCATGAGTTACTGTTACCATCACCGACAGCTCTGTGATGGGAAGACTCACCTCTGCACTCAGGCATGTGATAACTGAAATTTGCAGTGAAGCTTCACTACTTTTAATTATTCCCTACGTACCGTCTTTCGTACCTCGTTCTATGTCTTAGAGCACTTGACGTGATGGTCACTATTCTATGATCCCCAGAGATTATTTGTCATGCAATTTAAATTTGTCTGTTTTCCAGCGTCAACCGACCTGTCTTCATGAATGTAGACCTTGGTGGAAATAATCTCATACCGTTTTTCTAGTTTATTATCAAGCTTCATTAAGTCTACAAGTGCACCAAGTAGAAATAACTGTGCCTTATCCTAACGCACTAAGGTTTTAGATGTTCTGAGTTTACATGTAAGGCTTCTCCTGTTAATTTTCTGGTGTAACTGACTTCTTCGCATGTGTATTTTGAACAAAATTTACTGAAAAAAAAAAAACCACAGTGATTACATTCAGCTTATGTAGGTGTCTGTAATCTTAATATTTTTAGAACCAGGTTTTTGAGTCTAAAGAACATGCTTCCTATTTGGTAAACACGGCTCACCAACAGATTTTGTTTTAACTGTAAATGTAGATTAATGTATTTCAATATTATGTATGTGTGATTCTGATAGCATTTTATATATTACATGTCCACTACACTGAAAGAAAGTTGAGAGTAAAAATCTGCATTACTTTTATATATTGAGGCCAGTGTAATGTCGTGGACATAAATGCCAAACAGTATACTTTCTTCCTAGGGTTTCAACATCAGCATTGCCAAACAATTGCTGTGAGTTGGAAAAACATTCTGAATATTGATATTCAATATTTTTAACCTTTCGTCAGTAGGTGATGAATTAACTCAGCTCCAAGGCTGTTCCAGTTGACAGTGAGAGCTTATTTAACGCATTTCTCACTGCAGGGAGAAGAATCAGATCCAGGGAGAACAGCCAATAGAAGAAAAAAAATGAATTAAAAGTGAAATTAGTGTGCTTATACTGCAGCCCTGCTAGGCATCCTAGAAACTCAGGAAATTAACATTCTTAATATAAAATATTGATGTTATGCAGTATTAATATGGCATCACACAAAGAATTGACAGTGTTTAATGTTTTATCGCAGGCTTCTTGCTGGGTAGAGACTCCATTTTACAATCAAAAAGCAATTAATTTCAGATTAAAAAAATCCTATGGAAGGAATGCAGTTAGGTTCTTTCCTGCATTTTTATTATTTTACCTTATTTCTATATAATGTGAGATTTGTCCTATGTAGGCATTGTGGTTACCACATGCTATTGGTTAGATGAGTGACCTATTGTGGTTTTGTATCCAAAGCAATGTATATTACAAATCACAGCACTGTCAAAACCACTTGCCTCATTTGGAATTCCATTTTTAAAAACTCTGTCATACTTTTGCTGTCACAGAATGAAGTTATTTTCCTTTTAACTCTCCCTCCATGTAACACAACTTGATAATCCTGGAATGTAGTCACATATTAAGTATATAATAATTTATCATTTTTTCCTTACTAAAATACTATTTTTACTAAAATGAATTATCCTGAGAACTCTAGTATCCTTTATGAAAGTTTTATTTTTCTATGATTCACTTGATGTGTGCACATAAGTATATACTCACATACATAGACACACACACACACACACACACACAAACAGATATACATTCACATACGTACAACCACACAGATATACACTCAGATACACATAGAGATACACATGAAATATACATACATGTGTGCTGCACACGGGCAGGTATACATTAAGAAATATGTACACAGTCACACAGAGAAACCATGCTCCTCCTGTAGGAATAATTTCTGCATTGTGTAAAGTTTACCCTTGAATTACTCACATGCTGATTTTTCTATCCCACTATCTGGCTTCAATCCAGACATGATATTGTAATGCTTATGTCAAGAGTCTCCTGGGTCAAGTTTGTGTAAACAATGCTCATTATTTATTCTCTGCCTTGTCAATAAAAGCTGGGAAAGAAAGTAAGTAGGCAGCGGAGAGAATAGACAGGGTTCCTGCTATCCAGGGAGGAGGGAGAGGAAGAGAGAAAGAAAGAGAGAAAGAGAGAAAGAGAGAAAAGGAGAAAGAAAGAAAGAGGAAAAGAGAGGAGTGTCCACAAGGAACATCCTGAGAGACATCAAGACTGATTATAACTGAAGCTCAGAGTGCCAGACCAATACAAAAATGAAAGCTATCTTGGAGATTTTGGCTGGGACGTAACCAAAATAGATTAGACGATTAGAATAGAATTTTAATTGTTAGTTATTGTACTTTACATTGAAAATAAATCTTGGTCCCTCTGTGTTGTTATTGGGGAACTAGCTTGGATAAAGGAAAACAGCCATTGTATTAATTTTCTACATACATTTCTATTAATATTAATTGTTACACCCACCCACTCCCACAAATAGTCTTTTTTACCTGGAATTTCCAATACATTAAAGTCATATTTCTATAAGGAAATTTAAAATGAAGATTATCCAAACTTAAAATAATAGAAAAATTTTGTCCTGTGCTATTGTATATTTTCAAATTAAATTTGAATTCTACAAGATTTTAAAAATAGTATTAGTTGTTAAATTTTAATAAAAATACATCTACCTCATTTTTCCCTTTCCTTTACTCTCTTCAAGCCTTCATTTGGCCACCCTTACACCCACTCAAATTCATGGCTTCTTTTTTTTGGTAATTATTGTTACATATATATGTGCATAAATGTTACATATATATATATTACATATATATATATATATGCATATATATCTCCTACTAAATATGTTCAGTGTTGTTTGTACATAAGTTGTTTTAGACTTAACCACATGGCCCTTCATAACCAATTAGGGACTTATCCTTGGGGAATAGATTTCATCTCTATCATCAGTTGTGAAGTGCTTGTCACTCACTGTCTAGCATATTAGATTTCCCCTTCCCACAATGCCATGTTTAGGTCTTGTTTTGGTAGCTGGATTTTTGTGGTATCATGGGTGTAGCTTTCTAGGAGATACAATTTTATGGCAGACTTCACAGTCATTCCACCCCTTCCTTGAGATAGTTCCGGCCCTTAGGTACAGGAATTGTACTGTAGAGGTGTCTAGGGCTGAGCTAATTAGGATTGTTTCTCTGTATTTTGTCCGGTTGTGGGTTTCCTGATATTTGCTCTCTAAGAGAGGCTTCTTTGATAAATTATTAGAAGTGTACTAATATGTGGGTATAAGGACAAGTTTCAGATGAAGTTACAAATTATCCTGCTCTAATAAAATTGCAGTAGAAAGATCTGCTCTAAGATCCATGACCTAAAATCCTAGGGTAGTTGACTATGTTACCAGTAGCATGCATGACACCATCTGTCGATTGGGCCTTAAAGCCAGTAGGTTAGCTCTTGGTTATCACCAAGATTTGAATATCACCATTACACATTCACAACCACCTTGCAGAATTTGTCACTATTGTGGTATTGTCATAGCTTGTTAGAACCATTCATTGCTCTTACCCTTTGGACCTTGCATAGCATCCTTGGTACTAGGATAGCTAGTCCTCATGGATGAAACTTATAGGTCAGATGCAGCACAAATATTTTGAGTACCTGTTGTCTTTAGCAATAGAGACTTATCTTCAACTTCTGGAAGGCAGCCAATGTAACAGATTTTTTTTCATTGTTGTTTTTCAGTTCTGATTGTTATAACAAGTTAGTTTAGTTTGGACAGCTACAAAAACCAGCATTCATTTCAGAAACTTTTAGAGTACAGTCTAATATAAAAGTTCTGGAGTCTACAGGGCCAGACTCCATGTGTGCAGAAAAACATGAACCCTGGAATCAGATGGAGAAAGAGCTCCACCTGCTTTCTTTTGAAAGAGGTTCTAACAGATTCATGAGGACACCATTTTCAACTCCCCAGCAGTTCTCGGTGATTACATCACTAAATCTGAAGGTAAGATTATGACATGAATATGTGAATTTGCCAATGAACTTCTGTCCATAGAACTTCTCCCTTTGCATAAAACAGTGTATGACAAATGTGTGAATTTTCTGCCCCATACAAAAATATCTACTGCTATGAGGAGTGAAATATTTATATTGTAGAAAAATATTGAGTGAAGAAGAGATGACAGATAAATTGCTGCTGGTTTACAGATATACTTAAATTCTTCTACTATAGAGTGTTCAAACATACATTGCATTTATGTAAAGTAAAAACTAGAAGAGTTTTAGTTTTTCATAAAATATCATTATACTATGTGGAGAAAATGATAAATGACACAATTCAGTCTTAAGCACAACTGTATATTGTAAGACTTATTTTATTTATTTATTTTTTTTTGAAATTAATTTTATTGGATATTTTATTTACATTTCAGATGCTATCCTCTTTCCCCATTTTCCCCCACCCAGAAATCCCCTATCTCATCCCTCCTCTTCCTGCTTCTATGAGGATGTGCCCCTACCCTTGAATTCCTCCACACTGCGGCATCCAGCCTTCACAGGGACAAGGACCTCCTCTCCCACCTATGTAGGACAAGGCCATCCTCCCCCTATATATACAGCTAGAGCCACGGGTGCCTCCCTGTGTGCTCCCTACTTTTTCATTACTTAATAGTTTTCCAAATACATAAAATGAATCTTTGTTTGTTGTATAAAACATCATCAAAATATATGAAACTAGCTATATATTTTTAATTATCTTAAATTTTTCTTAAAATTTGTTTATTCTTTTTGTGTTTCACATAAGCAAAACTTATTCTTAATTCTAATTCAAAATATAGATGTTTGTATAGAGCTTCCTTTCATTCATGCCACACGTTTTTCTTCTTTCTTCATATATCTACAGACATTTCTTAAAAGATTTTTATAGACATTCACTAGTATTATTTAATGCAACTACCTTATCTGAATATGCTTAATGTTTCTTTTTCCTAGTCAAAAATTAGATGATATGCGACCGACTTCTTGTTTTGCTTTGGGCATAAATTTATGTCATTGTTTAGAGTGCCTTGGTCATGTGCCTTGCTGTAGTTTAGTATTCCTGTTTATGAGTTTAAAGTGTTGAATTTCATGCTTCTTTTTGTGAACAGTTGTTTTTATTGATGGACACTTAATGGTTTCTAACATTTCTATTACTTACAATGTCAAATTGCTTAAAAGCTGCATAGTGAGAGCTTTGCTACCACAGGGTTCCTAGAATGAAACACTTCCCAAGGAATAAATATAGATTTAATTTGTCTAGGTCTCACCAGGCACACCTCTATAGAAGCTGTACTATTTGCATTTTCATGAATGACACATGGGGCATTGTCATTTTTTTTTGATACTGATAGATGGGTAAGCAAAACCATATTTCTACTTTAACATTTATATGTAAAGTTATTTGTCCTTTTTGAAAGTGGCAAACCATTCATATGTCTTTTCCACTACCTATTCTATGTTTCTTCTATTTAATTTGGCCTTCAACTTCCTTTGTCTTCTGCTAAGAATATATTTTGAATGAAAGTTGTCTTTTGACTTTATTTACTTTTATATTTTGAAGTTTTTAAAATTTCAATCCATCTTTTTCATTGTCTAAAATCACTTCATGACAAAAGCTCCATGAAATTTTAGGATGTGATTAACTAACTTTAATCTGATTTTCTTACTGAGCCATTAATATGCATCAAGTAACAAATCTCACTATTTTTCCTCTATTTTTTTGTTGAAAAATATTTTTACATGATATTGATGTGCTATTCATTATAAAATAGCATTTCTGGGCTAGCATGTTCTCTCAGCTGGTCAAAAAGCACATGCTGCCAAATCTGAGGGCTTGTCTTATGCTCTCATGACCCACATGTTAGAAGAGGAAAAGTAAATCTCTCAAGTTGTCCTCTGACTTCCATACATGTTATGCTGTATGCAAGTATGCATGAAAAGACATTCAATAAATATGAATGATATAATTAAATATGAGGATGACTGTAAATAGAACACTATAATAATATATTTTTGACATGCTACATAAAGAATTGAGCTGCGTGCCAGGGACTAGGAATAAAATGACAAACTGTGAATGTTGAGATGGGACAAGTTCTCATGACACTCCTATGTCGAAATACTAACTTGTGCAGTGATTATATTAAGAGACCTCACTTTAGGGGAGTAAATTATGTAACTTTTAAAAATGGTGTTAATTTAGTTAAAAGAGTTCACAAAAACCATATTTACCTGTGACTGAAAACTCACCAATAACAGATAACAAATATATTATTATTTCTATCTTTAGAAAGTGTTTTAAGAAAACTCTGGGCAAGGGATGGACATCTTGTTTTTGTTTTGATTTTTGTTGTTGTTGTTTTGGTTTGCTCTCTCTCTCTCTCTCTCTCTCTCTCTCTCTCTCTCTCTCTCTCTGAATAAATGTCACTTTTTGAAGCAGAAATGAAAAGAAAAAAGGAAAGAAAAAAGAAAGCTATGGGCACTCTATCCCCTGGGTTCTATTTTCCAGCCCCAAACTCTTCCTATATTCTCAGAGGCCACACCAGGACCAGTTATCCCAGCAATCCCCTGCTCTATGTTCTATGCCTGCTTCTCCCCTTAATGCACATTTAATAGTCTTAAACTGCTTGTTAGCCCATGGGCTTCATAATCAGTACCACAACTTTAGTACACTATACCTACTTACCTGGAGGCCACATCTTTTCTAGAGATACAAGAGTCAATGTTGCTACTCAAAACCAAAAAAGATCATTTAGGCTTCAAAATCCCTTATGGAGACACATTACTGTGCATAAAGAGTCACTGGCAACTAGAACCCCAGGCCACTCAGAAGAAAAGACTGAGAATAAACAGAAAACAATGGGGGAAAAGAGCACCCATTTGGTAAAGATAAAATTAGAAATAGCACCTAAACCTAAAATAACCCCAAAACTCAGACTACTAGAGGCCAACATATGAACATAATCAACAATAGCCTGAGAAGTATGGCACTACTAGAGCCCAGCTAGCCAACTACAGCAAGCCATGGATACTGCAACACAGCTGAAGCACAAGAAGATGATGTTAAATGTAACATAAAGATGGTAGAAATCTTTAAAGAGTAAATAAATGAATCCCTTAAATAAATACAGGAAAATACAGCCAAACAGATGAAGCAAATGAATGAAACTGTTTAAGACCTTAAAGTGGAAATAGAACCAATAAGGAAAACAGAAATTGAGGCAATCTTAGAGATGGAAAATCTAGGTAAGCAAGCAAGAACGATAGAAGCAAGCATCATTAACTGAATACAAGAGCTGGAAGAGAGAATCGCAGCTATAAAAGACACAATAGAAGAAATCAGTACATCAGTCAAAGAAAATATTAAATTTAAAATGTTCCTGATACAAAACATATAAGATATCTGGGACACTACGAGAAGACAAAACCTAAGAATAATAGAAATAGAAGCGAAAGATCCCCGTCTCAATGGCCCAGAAAATATTTTCAACGTAGAAGAAAATTTTCCTAACCTAAAGAAAGAAATAGCTATAAATATTCAAGAAGCTTACACCAGAATATTTTGGACCAGAAAAGAAAGTACCCCTGCCACATGATAATAAAAACACTAAATTTACAGGACAAAGAAAGAATGTTAAAAGCTGCAAGGGGAAAGGGCCAAGTAGGATATAAAGGCAGACCTATTAGAATTAAATCCAACTTCTCAACAGAGACTCTAACAGCCAGAAGGGCCAGGGCAGATGTCTTGTTGACTCTAAGAGAACACAAATGTCAACAAGGACTACTATACCTGACAATACTTTCAATCATCATAGATACAGAAAACAAGATACTATATTCCGTGACATGAAACAAATGTAAACAACATTTTCTATAAATCCAGGTGTACAAAGATGGGAGAAGAGAAATTTCAATCCAAGGAGGATAAATACACCTTACAAACCAAGGGAATAAGTAGTTTCATGGAAAAATCCAAGAGAAGGAAAACACACACAAACACACACACACACACACACACACACACACACCACCACCACCACCACCACCACCACCACCACCACCATAAACATCAAAATAATTGGGAATTAACAACCGTTGGTCCTTAATATCCCTCTGCAGCAGTGGATTCCATTCCCCCAAAAAAGAAGACACAGGGTAACATAATGAATGCAAAAATAGTATCCATACTTCTACTACATACAAGAAACATAACTCAACATCAAAGATAGACATTACCTCAGAGTAAATGGCTACAAAATCAATAAGCAAATGGACACAAGAAGCAAGTTGGTGTAGTCATTATACTATATAACAAAATGCAGTTTCAGCCAGAATAAATCAGAAAAGGTGGCAAAGGACACTTTATACTCATTAAAGGAAAAATAAATGATGATGTATCAAGTCTGAATGCCTATGTTCCAAATGCAAAGGCACCCACAATTGTAAAAGAAGCATAACTGAAAGTTAAATCACATATTAAAAACATGCATAAAGAAATTGGAGAAATTACGTACTAGCAGCTTAACAGCACACCGGAAAGCTCTAGAATAAAAAGGAGCAAAAATTGCTTGCTTACCTTGATTTTCCATCTCTAGGATTGTCTCATACCTAGAGAAGTAGATGACAGGAAAAAATCAAACTCAGAGCTGAAGTCAATCAGTTATAAATAGTTCAAGGAATAAATGAAACAAAAAACTGATTGAAAAAACATCAACAAGATAGACAAACAATTAACTAAAAAGCAGAGAGACAATACCCAAGATAAGAAAATCAGAAATGAAAGGCAGGACACAACAGCAGACACCAAGGAAATATTAAGAATCATTATGTCTTGCTTCAAAACCTATACTTTACAAAACTGAAAAATCTGAAAGAAATCTATCACAATTTTCATGATAGATTCCACTTACTAAAGTTGAATCAAGAGAAATAAAAAAATGAATAGGCCTATAATACCTAAAGAAATATAAGCAGTCATTAAATTTCTCCCAAACAAAAAACAACCAAACAACCAAACCCAAGTCCTGATAGATATAGCACAGTTTCTACAAGACTTTCAAAGAAGAGCTAATGTCAATACTCCTCAAATTATTCCTGAAAATAGAAGCTGAAGGAGGATTGCCAAATTCATTTTATAAAGCAACAGTCTTCCTAATACTTAAACCACACAAAGAATCAACAAGGAAAGAGAATTACAGGGCAATTTTGCTCATTAACTTTGATGGAAAAATAGTCAATAAAATACTCACAAACCAAATCCAAGAACACATCAAAAATATCATCCACCATGATCAAGTAGGCTTGGCTCAACATATGAAAATCTATCAACGGAATTCATCATATAAGCATACTCTAAGAAACATACACACACACACACACACACACACACACACACACACACACGATCATCTTATTAGATGCTGGAAATGCCTTTTATAAAATCCAACATTCCTTCCTGATAAAAATTTTGAGAGATCAGGAATAACAGGCACACGTCAAAACATAATAAAGGCAATATACAGCAAGCCAACAGCCAACATCAAATAGAAAGAAATTCAAAACAATTCCACTAGATAAGTGAACGAGGCTGCCTATTCTCTCTATATCTATTTAGTATAGTACCTTAAATTTCAGTTACAATAGTAAGACAACTAAAGGAGGTCAAGAGGATGCAAACTGGAAAGGAAGAAGTCAAAGTATCACTATTTGCAGATAATTTGATAATATACCTAAATGACCTCAAAAATTTTACCAGGGAATTCTGAAAAATGATAAACACCTTTAGTGAAATAGTTGGGTATAAAATACACTAAAAAAAAATCAGTATCCCTCCTATATACAAATGCTAAACAGGCTGAAAAGAAATTAGTGAAACAATGCACTTCATAATAGCAACAAATAATAAAAAATATAGTGGTTTGACTGTAACTGAGCAAGTGAAATATGACAAGAACTTCATGTCTCTGAAGAGAGAAATTGAAGATCTTAAAAGATGGAAAGATCATTTATATTCATGTACCGGTAGGATTAACTCAGTAAAAGTGGCCATCTTACCAAAAGCAATCTAGAAATTTAAAACAATTTCCATAAAAATTCAAGCACAATTATTTACAGACCTTGGGAGAACAATACTCAACCTCATACAGAAAAACAAACAAGCAAACAACCCCCCAGGATAACTAAAACAATCCTGTACTATAAAAGAAGTTCTGGGTATATTCTCATCCTTGATCTCAAGCTGTAATACAAATATTTTATATTTGCTTTATTTTTATTACAAAGAAATTTAAAAACCACATGGTATTGGCATGAAAACAGAAAGATCAATGGAATCAAAATGAAGACTCAGGTATAAATCCACGTACCTCTGGACACTTGATTTTTTAACAAAGAAGACAATATTATACAGTGTAAAAAAGACATCATCTTCAACAAATGGTGCTGGTCTAATTGGATGTCTGCATGTAGAAGAATTCAAATATATACATATCTGTCACCTTGTAAGAAAGTGAAGTCCAACTGAAACAAAGACCCCAACAAAAAATTAGATGCACTAAACCAGATAGAAGGGAAAGTAGGAAATAGCCTTGAATCCATTGGCACAGAAGTCATCTTCCTGAGTTGAACACCCATACCTTAATTACTAACATCAACAATTAATAAATGAGACCTTAAAAATTAAAAGTATTTGGACTGCCCCCCCCAAGATCTCTCAGATACTGGACCATGAATCAGACAGCATACACCAGTTGATATGAGGCCCTCAACACAACAGAGGACTTTTGGGTCTGGACTCAGTCAGAGAAGATACATCTAACCCTGAAGAGACTGGAGGCTCTAGGGAGTGGGGAAGTCAGGTGGGGGCTATGGGGTAGGGACATCCTGGTGGAGATGGAGGGGGCAAGAAGTTATGAGATATGGAGCAGTCAGAGGGTGGACCAGTTAGAGGATAAAATCTGGATTATAAAAAAATTAAATTAAATTAAAAAAGACTATCCATATAATGTATAAAATTTTTTTAAAAATTAAAAGATTATATAAGGCAAAGCCTTAAAAGGATAAAATGGCAGTTTACAGATGGAAAATGATCTTCACCAACTCTACATCCAACAGAGAGCTGATATCCAAAGTATATAAATTACTCAAAAACTAGACATCAGTAAACCAAATAACCCAAATAAAAAATGGAGTACAGATCTAAACAGAGAATTTTCTACAGAGGAATCTGTATTGGCCAAGGAGTACTTAACAAAATGTTCAGCATCATTACCACCAAAGAATGTAAATCAGAATGACTTTGAGATTCTGTTTTACATTTGTCAGAATGGCTACCATCAAAAAGTCTAATGACACTCATTCAAGAGAGGATGTGGAGGAAGGGAAAAACTTCTAACTGCTGATGAGAGCGCAAATATGTACATCCACTTTGGAAATCAATCTGACAGTTTCTCAGAAAGTTGGAAATAGATCCACTTTAAGATCCAGTTCTACAATTCATGAGCATATACCCAAAGGAGATTCCACCATACTACAAGGACACTTCCTCAATTTTGTTCATAGCAGCTTTATTAACAATAGTTAGAAAATGAAAACAACCATGTTTGAAAGAGACATTTAATTGAAGTGCAACAAAAATGACATCAGAGAAAGATTTAGACAGAATGAATCAGAGATAGGATATGCTTAACTCTCAGAACAGACAGGAAAGGGAGGCTATTTCAGAATAAGGCAGGCCATCAAAATCAGTCAGTGTGCCTGAGTTCACTGACAATGAGTGCAGTACAGTGAACCTGAATTTTTACTTGAATTCATTGGAGGTCAGCAGAGGTTATTGAAGTCAAAGAATAAGAATAAGCCAAAAAATCAGAACAAATTGCCAGAGCTAGTTTGAGGCCAAGAAGAACAATTCAGTGAGACACTGAGAGAAATCAGATTAATTAGTCAGCATGGAGAGGAGCTTAGGCCAGGAACTCAGCCAGAAGAGTTGAGTTGGACCAGCCAGACTGAGTTTAGGAAGAACTAGAAAATGTGAGCTTATTCAGCAGTAAGTCTTTGACATAACAATTGTATCTGATGAATAAAAGTTAATTTTACACTGTCCTAGAGATTTATGTATTGAAGAAGCCGATCCCTCTCTACAAGCTGGCATAAATGACTGCCCAGGTGTTAACCTTTACCCTAGTGGCTAGGTATTCATTCATTCATTCATTCATTCATTCATTCATTTTTAATTAAAAAATTAAATACAATAAGACAAGGTCAATACTATCACATAAAGCTGCTCAGGAAAAAACAACATAAAGAAAAGAGGAGGCACAAGAAACAGAGCGTCACTCATTTGTACACTCATGAATTCCATAAGACATTAGACTAGAAGCTGTTATATAAGCACAGAGGACCTGGTACAGACAAGTGTAGAGCCAGTGCCTGGTGCTTGAGACCACTGTGTAAATTCATATGAGCCTTTTCATGTTAATTTAGAGGGCCTTTGTTTTACAGATGTCTTCCATCCCTTTGTATACTTTCTGATTACCCTTCTGCTGTGTTCCCTGAGCGCTGAGCAGGATGCATGAGCTGGTAGGTATAACTGAAACATCCAGTTTAGGGCAGAGTATTCTAAAGATCCTCACTCTGCCTAAATGATGCCTGCCTGTAGATCTATGTAGTAGTTCCTATCTGCTGCAGGATGAATCTTGTCCGATGATGGCTGAACATGGCATTGACCTATGAGTAGAGGAGAATATAATTGGGAGTCATTTTATCACATGTTTTTCTTTTCTTAGACCAGTGATATTTGGTTTTACTGTAGCTCCCTGGGTTATTTTTCCCTGGCTTCTTGGTCACCCAAGCAATGCCCCGTATGGATTTCAACTCATGGAGTGAATTTAAGTCAAATAAGTTATTAGTTGCTGACTCCCACAAGATTTGTGCCACAATTACCCTAGCTTACCTTGCAGGTAGTACACAATTGAAGATAAAGGATTTTTGGCTAGGTTGGTGTTTGTTTCTCTTTTTTATGGACTAAAATTTTACCAAAGACACTGGAACATAGGAATGAATGCTCTATGTAGGCACAAGCTAGACTTCTCCATGTCCACCTCATTATGTAGGTTTTTTCTCATCAATAGAGTTTGCCATTGGTTTGTAGATAGTATGCAGTCTTGGCAACAATCTGAGTGATTTGGGGATTCTCATTTGACCCCTTTGGCCAACAACTCAATTAAATGTAAACCAATCCATGTACTGGATACTTCATTTGAAGACAAGAGATGTTGGAGCTTTGTCTCCACTACTATTAGGCAATTTTATTTAGATAACCTTTATATATATGAAAGTTTATACTTTTCTAGTTCTATATATTCATTTGCAAATTTCATGTCCCCCCCCTCTCTCTCTCTCTGTGTGTGTGTGTGTGTGTGTGTGTGTGTGTGGCTGGCTAGTAGTACTCCACATTTTCTTTATCCATTCTTGAGGGACATTGAGGTTCTTTCCAATTTCTGGCTGTTAGTAATAGAGCAGCAACCTACATGGTTGAATGAATGTCTCCCAGTAAGATTAGACATCCTTTGAGTGTATGTCCAAGACTGATGTAGCTGGCTGGCTCTTGAGGTAGATCAATTCCCACCTTCTGTAGGAACCACCAGAGTCATTTCCACAGTGTCTGTATGAAATTGATCTACTACTGGGTGATGTACAAGTGTTCTTATTCTATGTCTTCACCAGCATGAGTTGTCACTTGTTATGTTGATCTTAGCCATTCATAAAGATAGAAGATGAAATCTAGAAGTAGCTTTAATTTTAATTTTCCTGATCATTAAGGATGTTGAACATTTCTTTGTGAAGATTATCAGCATTTTAATCATCTCATTAGATGCTGAAAAGGCCATTGGCAAAATACAATATCCCTTCATGATAAAAGTTGTGTAGACATGTTAATTGCACCCTATTAGGCTTTATACAATTATTAATTAGTTTATCCATATCCTAATTTGAATCAAATAGGAAAACTCTCATTTTAATATGCTTTTAACTTTTATTTCCAATATAGCAAATAAAACAAGATAAAAGCATCAACAAGTTAAAAAATAAAGGTCTGAAAAGACTAGGAATACAAGAGACCTACCCAAAGACACTAACAACAATAAACAGAAAATGTATAGCCAGCATCAATTAAACGAAACTCAAAGCAATTCCATTGAAATAAGGAACAAGACAAAGCTGTCCACTCTCTCTATATCTACTCAGTATAATACTTGAAGTCCTAGAGGAATGAGACAACTGACTGAGGTTAAGGGGATGCAAATTAGAAGGGAAGAAGGCAATGTATCATCATTTTCAGATATGATATCATATGATATGATACACAAGTGACACCAATAATTTCACCAGGGAACTCCTATAGCTAATAAACACTTTCAACAATGTAGCCGGGTACACAATTAACTCACACAAAAAAAAAATCACTAACTCTGATATATACAAATGGCAAAGAGTCCACGGAAGAAACCAAGGAAACAATACCTTTATAATAGCCTCACCTAATATAAAATAGCTTCCATCTGCTTTAACCAAACAAAGGACAAACTTCAATGGTACATTCATTATTATTTTTGATAAACTTTTAGGTTGTGGTACATACATTATTTTTCATAAATTTTCAGATTGTGATATATGCTATAACAGAGTAAATGAGCCAAAGACAAATATATGTTCACACAACAAAAAGGGAATACCATTTGCAGAGATACCAGCATTACAAAAACCCATGATATACTGTTCAATACTGTATCAGAGAAACAATATCATATTTTTCAAATAAAAGGCAAAACATTACAACAAAAATTGCTCATGGTGCCTTTGTCATTAGGAATTTAGAATAGTATTAGAAAATTTCTTTCAAGACCCACATTAGCGAAAGACAAATTTCACAGAGCACTTCCTGAAAGCTATACACAATGGATTTTGACTCAAGCAAGAGTAACTGTAAGAAAGACTCTTTCTTCTCAAAGATATCTTTTTCATTAGTAATATACCAATGCAGCACTGTTTTTCAATTGAGAGTGTCCTTGTGCTCAGAAATTCCAAATTCTTTCAGGCTCAGTGTTATGAAATACTGCCACAAAGCACCTAAGTCTCGCTGATGGGAACTCTTAGTCACTAAAACCCAGGTTCATCTTCTTCACAATGAGTATTGCCTCTGGTACAGAATCATATCAGAGTAAATTTCTGAGCATTAACACTTCAAAGCAGCTGAAAAAAGGTGGCTATTATAATCCCAGGTCTCCAAGGGAAGCCACGGTTTCAACAAAGATAGAATTATTTTCTGTGCCTGCGATTCATAGCATTATGAACTTTTGTTATTTTGTCTATGATTTGTTCAGCATTTTATTGGCCCATCTACCTACAACCTGTTCCGTTTTACTTAGAATAAATATGCTATGTTTTCTAGAGTGGAAAACATACCTGTTTGAAAATTAGCATTCTGATGTTTTGTTCATTTCTTTTTGTATGTATGACTGCATGGAGACATGCATATATGTGTGCATATGTATGTGTAAGTATTCAAGCACATGTATGTGGAGGCCAGAGATCTTTTTCAACCAATTTTGTCTTACTTCTTGGACAGTCTCTCACTGAACCCATAGCTTAATCACTCTTGTTAGACTGGCTGTTCAGAGAGATCTTGTATCAAAATAAAATTATAAAAAAGGTGAGTAGAGAAGAATGGATGGAGGAAATCAGAGAGAGAGGAAAAAAGAAAAAGAGAGAGAGAGAAATAGTGAGAGAGAGAACTTAACTCCGTCTCTGTGCAAACTAAACTAGAAAGATGCAGTAAAAAACAAAATATTCATTAATTTAATTTTCAGTCAGGATTTTTTTTTTTGACTATGGTAGAATATTTCAAAGACATATGCTAATTGCATTTTCTGGGAAATTGGTTTGCAAAATCATCCATTGAGGATGAAAGGACTGAAAACATCTCAGTGGAGGTAGAGGACAGAATAGCCTGTGGCCCCTCCTTCAGATCCCTGGTAGGAGAACCTGACACATCAGTAATCCTCCCATTTTAGTGGCAGCCCGCTAAACTTCCCCTCTGTTTGACCTATATGTAATCACTGTCCTAAATCTTCAGCTCCTTTTCTGGAACACTAAAAATTTCAGGATAGCAGAAAAGGGAATTGAGGAAAGGTCAGACTCTAATCAAGATGTGATTTCTGGACTAAAAAGCAAGTGTGTTATTAGTATTAAAAATGAGAACTTCAAGGCAAATTAATTTATGCACTGTAGGGTTACACATTGTCTTCTAAGTGTACTGACAGTATTTAGAAAGTTTATATCACAGTTCGTCAATGTAGAAGCTACAGGAAAAATATATGTTCTGGGTACTTCAGTTTATATACAAGGTATGAGTTTATATGCAAATTAAAATTAAGTGAATATAAATGTATCACAAAGCAATGGCTACATTTTAACTAAAATGCCAATCTCCATATTAAACAATATAGAATATCAGACGTTTGCATTGTAGATCAGAATTTTCCATTGGAAACGCATACTTAAACCCTCATGAATTTTAAAGTTGGAAATAACAGCAGTGAGTTATAATCCTGTGTAATAATACCTTTTAAGTTTCTCACATAAGTCTGAATGTATCTCTCCTAATCACTGGTGAGTGTTGGTCCAGCTGTCTAATATTCACTTAAACTACCTTTGCAAGTGTGTATCTGTCTATTTGTCTTAAATGAGGTAATGTCATGTATGTAGTTAGTGCTCATATTAAGAACCAGAGACCCTCAAGCCACAACTCAGCACCAGGATACATATATACATATGTCTGAGTTCTTGATCAGTTGAGTAGAAGAGACTGCCAAACTAATACAGGGTATTGCTGTTGCCTTTGACTACCTCCACGAGGATAAAGGTAAGTCCATATGTGTAAAATTATCATGTACTTTAGACACAGGACCCAGAAGATTTGAACCTCATTTGACCTGAAGTCTCTTTCAGGGGAAGAACCACTCATCACATCACAAAATGCTATGCAAGCTGCCAAAGGGAGGAACAGTCAATCCAAGTAGCTATGACAACTATGAAGTATAACAATAACTAGCCTTATAAAAAATTCCTAAATAAAGACAATCAGGGCTACAAGAGGCATGCCTTAACACAATAAAAGCAGTTTTCAGCAAGCTCAGAGTAAATATTAACTCAAATGGAGAGAAATTCCAAGCAATTCCACAAAAATCGGGACAAAAGGACAAACAAGACTCAGTTCACTCTCTCCAAACCTATTCAATATGTTACTTGTGTCTTAGCTTGATCAGTAAGGCAACTGAAGGAGATCAAGGGAATACAAATTGAAAAGGAAGAAGTCCAAGTGTTATTTCCTATGATAACGATGCTATGCTGCACCGCACTGTGCTGTGTTGTGCTGTGCTGTTCAGTTTTGTGCTGCGATATGCTATGGTATGCTATTTTATTATATACATCTAACCCTAAAAATTCCACCAGGGAACCTCTATAAGCTGCAAAATACTTTCAGAAAAGTAATTGGATAAAAAAATTAACTCAAAAAAAGTCTATATCCCTTCTATATACAAATGACAAAGGAACTGGGGAAAAAAATCACAGGAACAAACATTTCCTACAATAGCCTCAAATAACATAAAATGTTTTGGAGTAAATTTAACCAAGCAAGTGAAAGACTTGTATGATAAAAACTTCAAGTCTTAGAAGAAAGAAATTGACAAAGATTTCTGAAATGGAAAGATCTCCCATGCTCATGGATCAGTAGAATTAAAATGATAAAAAATGATTATCCTTCAAAAAAGAAGTCTCACTTCTCAGAGCTTAGGGAGTCCCTCAGAAAGGGACTTAAAAAGAGTATAAGAGTTAGAAGGAATGGAGAACACCATGAAAGCAAGGCTCTCTAAATAAATGTGAAGAAATTTATGAACTCACAGAGATGGAAGCAACATGCAAAGCCTGCATGGGTCAGTCAGTTCCAGGTTCTCTTCCTTTATACAATCAGTTCATGTTGTCTAACTTCAATATGATAGCTTTTATCTTATTATATTTTATTTCTCAGGATGAATGAATGAATATGTAGGCACTAGGGTAAGGTCAACAACTGAACTGTCATTCATTCCTGCTGATAGAAGGAATATCAGTTTGTACCAATCAAGTGACATGGGGCATATCAACCACTGTATAGCAGGCCTTATATTCAGGATTAGTTGGTCAACATAATGTACTCTACAGTATTTGCGCTGTTGTTGTTTTTGTATTTTTATTTATATGAGTACACTGTAGCTGTCTTTAGACACACCAGAAGAGTGCATCGGATCCCATTACAGATGGTTGTGAGCCACCATGTGCTTCCTGGGAATTGAACTCATCACCTCTGGAAGAGCAGTCAGTGCTTGTAACCACTGAGCCATTTCTGCAGCCCCCATTAGTGGTCTTTTTTTGGGGGGTGCTGATGATTCATTTTGATTTCTTTGCTTGAGGGATTTTATTGTTGTACTGCTTTTGCTTTTGTTTTTGTATTTTTGATTTTTGTTTTTTGGAGAAATGACTTAAAGTTGGTTGGATAGGGACAGGGATAGAATCAGGAAGAACTTGAGGCAGGGGAAGAATATATATGAAAAATAAATTTAAATTTAAAAAATGTTTTTAAAAGAAAACAAATAATAAAAAGGAAAACAAAGAGACTTCTAAGGGTTCAATAGTGACATTCACCATTTGGTGAAAAACAACAGCTAATTGGATTTAAGATCCACTAAGCAGGAAGAAAATCATGCTTGGTACTGGAAACACAGTGAACTCCTTGACGTTAGTGAGGTAATTGATCTTAGAGAAGAATCTATGGCTGCCGCTGTACTAAATCAGTATAATTCCCAGTTGCTATAAAAACAACTGTATGCACACAGGTAAATATAGCTTTCAGTTCTCTCTTTAACCAGATGAAGAACATCAAAGATAAAATGCAACTGTTCAAAATATAAACAAAATTGATCTTGGGGTGCTCATCCCCAAGGGACTCAATGATAATACATCCATTTGACCTAAGGAATGGGAAACACCATGATAGAGGAGGCCAAAAGAGCATACGAGCCAGAGAACAAGGGCTTTTCCGCAATTGTGCATTTTAGTACTTTTAGGGAAGCTACATCTAACATACCAAAATAACATGGCTACCCTAAGTAAGACCAAATATGACAACACTAATAGACATGCTAATGTTGAAAGGGAAAATCTCACTGGGACTCACTCTTAGAACAACAGAAGGTAATGACTGACTAGAGAGAATCAGTCCTTTGAAGAATGACAGTTATAAGTACCAATAATCAAACTGAAATAATATACATACAAACTCACCCAACAGACTCAGCTATGTGTGTATTCATTTATGTATGTATGTGTGTGTGTGTGTGTGCCTGTGTGTGTGCATGCATATGTGTGTGTATTTGCGTGTGTCTGTGTGTGTGTGTGTTAACAAAAAAAAGAGGTCATGAATTAGAGAAAGAGTTGAAGCACATGAGAGGAGTTACAGAGAGGAAAGAGGAGAAATGGTATATATTTTAATTCAAAGTTGAATTGGGTAATTTGATTTATTTGTCTAATTTCTTGAGTTCTTTATATAGTTTGGATATTAGTCCTTTGATTAATGTAGGGTTGGTGAAGATCTTTTCCCATTCTGTTGATTGCTATTTGGTTTTATTGATGGGTGGTGTATGGACTACTGGTCCTGTTCTGTACAGTCCCTCTCTAGATTTTACTCACCTAACATTGCTGAAATTCTGTGAGATTTGAACAAATACACTCCCCTGTCATCATACCCAGTTCCATTCCATCTACAATCTACTCCCTATTCTTATGAGTCTGATTACTGTTGATTTGTTACATAAATCATATGATTGAGTAATTTTTCTCAGTCTAGGTGAAAATATAACGTCACTGCAAATGACACCATCACTTTCCCTTTCTGAGGTTGATTAATGTCCATTATATATGGTAGACTACATACAGATAGAGGTTTCTGATTTTTTTCATTTATCATTTGGTGAATATTTAGATTGTTTCCTTGTCTTGACTATTGTGAATAACATGACATGATATATAAAACATAAATATCTTCATAACACATTTGTTTCTGTTTCTTTAGCTATTTATGCAATAGTAGTTTTGCTTGATTGCATAGTAGTTCCATTTTTAAATGTTTTCTATACATCTATATATTGTTTTTTATGAAGGCTATACAATTATTTCTACAAATTGCATGAATTTCTATTTCTTTGTTCTTGCCAATGTGTTGATTTTTCCTTTCGTGTTCTTTCTTCTTTTTTCACCTTCCATCCCTCCTTTCTTCTCTCCCTCTATCCCTTCCTCCCTTCCTTCATTTATCTTTCTTTCTTCGTCTCTTTCTCTCTCTCAATCTCTCTCTCTCTCTCTCTCTCTCTCTCTCTCTTTCTTTCTTTCTTCCTCCTTTCTAATAATAACCACTCCATAATACATATTTAACAGTTTTTATTTGCTTTTCTTTGATGGTTAATGATGTTAAATATTCTTTCATACACCGTCAGCCATTTTTATGTTTTATTTTGAGATATATATATATATATATATATATATATATATATATAGCACCTTTGCTCATCTTTACCTGTTACATGTTTACTAATTACAGAGCTATAAAATTTCCTTGACTGTCTAATGTATAAACACTTTATCAGGTATGTAGCATGTATTTTCTCTCACTTTTGTGAGTTCTCTTTTTACCTTGCTGAAGTGTTCCTTTTACACACACACACACACACACACACACACACACACACACACACATACACATACACACATATATATATATATATATATATATATGTTCTATTTAGATGTAATACCATTTAAATAATTTTAGTGGTTTTGCATATGTTCTATTCCTTATCATAAATATCATCAAGATCCCATCTGAAGATCATATAGCCACATACACCTGAATTTGTTACTGTGGCCATTATATGAAGCCTATAGTCCCATGACAGTAGATGAAAAGGGTCACATGAGACCAAGAGGCTGAATGCAGAGGCAAAGACCACTAGTCAGAGAGCAGTCAGCAGACACACATTGACACAGAAGTCCCTAAAGGTAGGCATGCATACAATCCTGCACCCAGGCTTCATAGAGATAGGCATATGGGCCTACAGAGAGACACAGTTAAGAAGGCTGCAGAAGATGAAAGCAAAGGCTTTAGGCTCTGAAACACACACACACACACACACGCACACGCACACGCACACACAAAGTATTTTGATAGAAGCTATTATAAAACAGTTCACATCACAATTTTCTTTAGATTCCTTGGATATCAGCATCAGTCATTCTTTGTTAACTCCTTTGGATGTCCAGTAAAAGCCATATTAACAAGTTATCTGTATAAGCATCATTTTTTTTCTAGACATTAGCTTGCAAGTATGATTTTAAGTTTAAAACATATAAGAAAATTGCAGAATAGAAGTCTCTAGATCCACTGTTAGGTATAAATATTACCATTATTTTTCTATGTAACATATGTTCAATGTCAATAATCATAACAATCCTTTGTTTTAAGCAAAAGTTTGCTTTATTATAAACAATCACCTCTACCCCATTGGTATAGCATTATTTTTGAGAGAAAATAGAAAGCAAGAGAAATGTACAGTTGTAGCACAAGCTACATGTTAAATAAGAATGCTATCTAGAAATTGATAACAATATAATGTATTTTGAAGTGTACACTAAAATGCTGTATCCTATACATTTATTCATTTTTACACAAAGTATGTAAAATTGAAACGTAAAGTGAATTTTCAAGCCTGTATTTGTCTGTATTCTATTTATGCAACATGTATCTAAGAGAAGGGTACAGCTGGGTTTACATTATATAGTCTCCATAACTTGTTTTTACAGTAAATCTTTTAATTAACATATTACAAGTTTTTTACTTTAATGCAAGTTAAGAATAAAGAAAGTAAATAAAGTTAAGAAATTTATTTCGAGGATTTATTTTAAAAATTAATCCTCTTAGTCTTTGAAGTATTTCAAAAGCCATTGAAGATCTAGAACTGAAACATCAAGAATTATTTTAGTGTCTCTAAGCTGTTAATTAGTTTGATGTATTTCTTGCAGACACCATTACTTCCAGCTGCTGATTGATTATAGCACATAACTTGACCTCATTACTAGATGACTCTAATTGTATTGGGTAGATATTGCAAATATATTTTTCAGAAAGACTATATTAGACAAAATTTAATTTTTAAGTTTTATTTTGAATCTAACTATAGGCAATTCTTCATTATTATATCCATATTGAGTCACTAGCCAGACCTTAAGATGATGGTTGAATTTGTGGGATGTTTTATTTGACATGCAAGCTTTTTTATTGAGTTAAACAAGGTTGAAATTTACAGTTATGTTTAAGTGGATAAGGGAAGGCACACCAACTGATTATCCAGTACCAAATGGTCAATCCTGAAAGCATATGTACTAAGAACATTATACAGACTGAGCAGGATATATTCCAAATATGCATTTATATTCATATTTGAATATGTATTCATATATATATATATATGCTTGTAACAACAATTCAAGAAACAAGAGATATAAATTGAAAACAGAACAAGAAATCACTTCTATGAGGGTTTGGAAGACAGAAAGAAAAAATGAGAAATTATTTAATTATAATCTCAAAAACAAAAAAACCTGAAAATAATATAAAATGTCCCATTAATTAATTCAGTAAGCATAAAAAATGTTTTGAGGTTACTCTTAAAGATACATAATAATGTTCCTGTCAAATTCTCACTTTCTTTATTCACAGAATGTCAAAACTTATTTGGTGATTAAAATAAGATATTAATGAACATTCTTATTCATCAAAGAAACAAGGAAACAGTAAAGAAAAATTATGAAATTATTGTGCAAAATTCTGGAATTCTCTAACAACCGTTTTTTTTTGTTGTTGTTGTTGTTTTTAATTTTGAAGTGGAAATTTCTGGTTTCTTTGGAAAATCAGTTATGTCAAATGATGTTTTTCTGGGGCACACAGGTGCAAAGATGTTTTGCTAAAGCAGACACGTGCAAGAATGTTTTGCTGAAGCAGGCACAGATAAAAGGATGTTTTGCTATAGTAGTTGTGTGAAAAGATGCATGATGTTTGGAAAGAATGTAAGTATGACCCCGTGGACAATGGGAGCTCAAGTGTTGTTCCACTTTGCTCAGCCTTGCTCTTCTTCCCTGACTATACACATGTATTGGTTCCTCTTATATTGTATTGCTGACCTTGCTTTTAGTGACTTCATAGGAAAAACCTCACTAAGAACTTCTTGTGAGGTTCCCGTGGCTGCTCACTGCTTCTGCAGCCTTGGGTGAGTTGACAATCATGGTAGTTTCTTTTGGATTGAGCTACCCTTGCTGATTCGTGTGTGGTGTCTACTGGGTGTACTGGCTGCAGCTGCTGATTCATGTTTGGTGTTTTCTGAGTATACTGAACTAAGAACAACAAAGACTGCAATCCCAAATAACTGTATCTAAATAGGTCCACTTCCCCCATATCATAGGAACTTTTCAAACTGTTCACTTGCACTACCTCTTGTGGGTGGTTGGCTAGAAGGGAGGTTGAACCCTTATTAAAGTAGGCTGAAAAAAAAGAGTACACCTACAGTGTACATTTACTAAGTAAAAGTTCTTTGTTCATTTTATCATAATCGCAGAGATAACATCAACATGTTTTAGTACTTGTACTAGCCTCTCATATTCCAGGTCTCCAGGACTTTCCAGAGGTTCCCCTTTCCTCCAACTCCCCACAGCTGCATATCTCCATTCATTCTCCTGACCCTCTTGGTGTCTCTCCTGTCTCCCCCCATACCTGATCTTGCCCTCACTTTCCCCTTTCCTTCCCCTTCCTACCCTCTCTAAGCTTCCCGTGATTATTTTGTTCCCCCTTCTAGGTAGGATTTAAACATCCTGACTTGGGACTTCCTTCTTGTTAAACTTCCTAGAGTCTATGGGTATTTTGTATTTTTTGGCTAATATCCACTTATTAAGCACTTTCTTAATATGTAAGGATAAAAGAACACTGAGGACCACTGTGCTTACATCAAAGTTCAAGTCATCATTTTGCAAATCACATATGTGATATGACGTCATATCATTCCTAGCACTCAATATGCTACTAAATGAAGCTTTATTTCACACTTCTTCAGGTGTACCACCTGCAGCACCAAAATAAGCAGATTAGATATATTTATTCAGTATTGTATAGTAATGAATTATACTCCTATGAATAGAGATTTTGAAATCAAAATTGTTTATTATTAACTGCAAAAATTATTCCTGCATAGTATTTTAAATCTTTTTCTAGTATAGTTCAAGTCCCTATAGTAATGTAAAAAAAAAGGATTGCTTCAATTTTTAGAGAAGTTATTACAAAGACCATAATTATAGAATGTAAAAAGAGAACCATTAACTCTGAGAGAAAATGATGAACTAATACCCCACCATAGTACTTTTGAATACTTTAGAGTCATTTCAACAATGTAGAACCTTCAAAAGGATGATAATAACTGGCTCTGTTACTCACAGTGTAGATGTAAAGTCTCCATTCTTACGCATTATACTATATTACTCTTAGGAAACACGTATTAAGATCAGACAGGAAGAAAGTAAATCATAAATGAATATGTACGAACACTGAAAAGATGTGGAAAATGAGAAAATGTGGTTTAGAAAGTAATTAGCAAATCTCAACTCTGACAAAAAAAGAAAAACAAAAGATAAAACAATCACAACAAAATATTAAACTTTAAAGACTCTTTTAGGTGGAAGTTGTGAATTTAACAACTGAAGACATAAAAATTCTGCGTAGACAATCAGTAGGCAGGTAGGCAACACACTTGCATCAATCAGTAGTAAAAGAAATTCAAATGATTATGTTCAATTATTTTTTTCCTAAACTCATCTGGAGAAAATTTAATGAGCGTGGGGCAAGAGAATAGGAGTGTAAAATTAGCAGGAAATAGTGGGTCTTTTTGTTGTAGTGCATGCCTCTTTGGTTTCAATTTTCTTGCCCAGTAAACCAGCTGCCTCTGTTATTATCAGTAGAACTTTCTGGGTCATAGTGCTCATCCTTTGCTACCTACACCATTTTAGTCCTGGCACTTCTTTTAGACAAGAACAATTCTGGGTCAAAATTTTGGTAGGTAGATTGGACTCCATCCTTCCACTAGGGGCCATGTCTCTCTACTGGAAGTGATTTCTTCAGGTTCCATCACCCAACTGTTGGTAATTTTGGCTAAGGTCACCCACCATGAGTCCTAGGAACCTCTTACATCCCAAGTCTCTAGGACTTTCTACAGGTTCCCCACTCCCAAATCCCCACAGCTTCATATTCTCAGTTATTCTCCTGACCCTCTGGGCTTCTCTCCTGTCGCCCCCAATAACTGATCCTGCCCTCCCTTCCTTCCCTCTCCCTCTCCCCTCTCCTACCCTCACTAAGCCTCCTGTGACTATTTTGTTCACCCTTTTATGTGGGATTTAAACATCCTCATTTGGGCCTTCCTTCTTGTTAAACTTTTTAGCATCTGTGGGTTTTATCATGGATATTTTGTACTTTTTGGCTAATATCCACTTATCAATGAGTATATAGCATGTATGTCCTTCTGGAAATGAGTTATCTCACTCAGGATATTTACCTAGTTCTATCCATTTGCCTGCAAAATTCAATGTCTTTCTCTCTAAACTGTCTTTTGGGAGGGAAGGAGTGGTACAGGGAGAGGTTGTCACAGAAGCTTTCTATGTCTCTCACTCTCAATGGTGAGTCTGAAGCCATTGATATCATGGCAAAAGAAACTTCCTTGCCCTTTACAAGTGAGTGTGATCAGCGTGTATTATCTGAAATTTCCAAATAGTAAATAAAGATACTGTATGCAAAAAAATGAACATAATTCACTCTACACAGGTCAAACTTTCAGAAAGCAGGAGAGTATATGTGGAACAGTTTGAGGAATTATAAGATTCTGACAGGCCCCTGATTATTGTGGGGCCATTGCAGATATTTTGATTCTTAGGCTTATCAAACCAATAAAAGGCATTAATAATCATACCCTAAAAGTTTGCGATTAAAGGCCTGAAATATATCCACTGTACTTTCATAACTGTTTAAAAAAATAGATAAAGCACTAACCATGACTTACTACTGAACCCAAGTACCATGAAGTGAACAAAATTGCACATATCTTATTTATGTTAGTAATTGGAGAGAAGTGATCCTTGCTGTAGGTCCAGTTGTTAGCTATTTTTTGCCATAATGAACTCAATGCCTAAGCACAGTGAATGATATCCCTATGTGTAAAAACTGAAATATTACACCTCGAAATTATTTTTAAGAAGTGCTATCAATTCTCTTTATTTTATGGACTTATTCGTGCATTCATAGTTTTACCCATTTAGCAAATAAATGATTGAGTAGCTCCTACTAAATTTCTGGAGCAGCACTAGATGTCGGAAACGTAGCTGAGCATGAAATAGACTGTGTGGCTGTTTCCAGCATCTCTCTCTAATATTTCAAGTGCTACGTTTCATCTTGCTGTATCAATTTCATTTCAACACTCTTATCTACAGTCATTTACTTAAAAGTTTACTTTAGTTAGTTTAACAGTTTACAATTAAGTCCTCAATACTGACTTATTTCCTAGGATTTGTTAACCAAGTGTATAATCTTTCAACTTCTATGACTTTTTGCTTCTTAGAAATTTGAATATCTTTTCTAATGTGACTCCTAATACTATCATGAATGGTGATTTCCTGAGCTTTGACATTACCAATAATTAACACCTTCTAACAATTTCCAGTTCAAACACCCTAAATATCATCTTCTGTGTTTTTTTTTAATTAGAAATACTACTGAGATCCAGTAATTTCTCTAGGTCTCGAGAACATATGCACACTGATTCTCCTAACGTTTGTCAGCCCTGTTCTCTTCTTTCTTTTCCCAAAATTAATTTTTTTTCATACATTTGAGAGTCTATCCTCTCACTGTATAATCAACTTCATGCATACACCTTGGAATAGCTTTCCACTTCTAAAAAAATAATAAAAGCCTCATATATTCTGAGCCTCACATAAAAGGGAAATTTGACTTTGAAAAAAATATACACTCTGCTAACATAGGTTAATTTTATTTATGAATTTATTAATATTATTTAGCTTTATTTTTCATAAAATAGTTCGCTGTGGCCAGTTTAACTACCCTCATACTCTCTTGCTTCTGTGACCTGAGATTACAGACATGCACCACCATGTCCAGCTCTATTTACTTTAGGGAATGATATTTTAATTTCATGTAGTCCCTAAAATTATCTGAAGTTATATCAGATGATCCTAGTGTAATATTCTCTTCTCATTGAACAATTTCATGATTCATCTACTCTTTCTGAGACATTAACACATTCTTTCCTCTTCAGTGTTAGATAATTACTTTTCTGTTGTTTCGTGTCAAACACAAAATCAAGGATAAAAATGATGTAAGTGCTCTCTCTGGCACATGCCAATGTATTTTAATATCAGACTGAGTTATTGTCTTCACTCTCAAAATTAAGGGCATTGAGACTGAATTTATGGCCCTTACCATCTTTCATTTCTTCTACAGTTGCTTACGTCAAGATACTGAGTCAGATACTACCTATGTGAACTTGCTTTCTCTATTACCTTTCTACTATTGTGATACCATCGTATAATAATATTTACTTGCTTATCAAAAAATTCTTCATTTAGTATATATCTCCACCTTTCCTACTATCTACATAAAACAAAAGAATTTCTTATAAAGTCTTCTACCTCTTTTATAGAAATTGAAACATGGTATTCATTTTTTTCCTTTAAAAAATGGTGTATAAAACCTGATATAAAACAGCTTTTTTTCTTCCACCTTCCAGGTTTTTCTTCTCCAACTCATTTAGTCTTTTCGCACAATCATGGGACATCTCTGTTGTGCTGGCTTCGGCATCTTCAGAGTCTGAACTTACATTAAAATAGTCTGTTACATATACACTTGTAAACTTAAAACATAAACTAAAATCTTTTAAAAGTAAATCTCTTAGAAGAAATGTGCAATAGAATTTATATTTTAAACATTAAGACAGAAGCATTTGCCTGGCATGTTTGAACTGAGGAAGGCTTTCAGCAAGAAATTTCCTTTTTCTTCTTTTCAAAAACCAGTATTTTCACTTATTTAAGTAAGATAACGCCCTTTGTGGAAAGGCATGCTTTAAATTTAAGTTTATTTACATTATACAAAGCTCACATTTCTTTTTTTTTTTTAAGCAAGATTTTCTTTATTTCGTCAAACATATTTTACAGGGTATTTGTATTCATTTTTTTTTAATTTTTTTTTTGAGCATGAAATGCTTTTTTATAGCATGTTTTACAAGGGGAGGGGGTAAGAGGGTCCAGGTGGTGGAAAAGTACAAAATCTTCTTGGCCTGTGCCTTGAAACATGTCATGGTCTATATGGTACAAAGCTCACATTTCTTAAAAGAACATCTTTGGTGAACTGAAAATTCTAACGAACTATATAAATATCAGTTAATGCTTATACAGTATATTAATATGCTTTGAATCAAAGCTCTAATGCATATCTTCATTCTTATAACATATGCCCCCCTCCTACCATGAAAATTTCTCACTAAGTAGTTTTTTATGTTTCTTTGAAGCCAAAATTTTAAAGACTTTTAAAATATAATTCTGAGATCAGACAAGATTGGGTGCATTCAAGGTGGTTCCAATAAAAAAGAAATAAGAAAGAAGAAGAAGTACTTAATTAGACGTCTGTAAAAACATTTCTCCACCACAATTTCACTAAGAGAACTTATTGTATCCTAGTGTATATTTTATTCTGAATGTACATTCCTCTTACCATTCCAACCACTAATTCATTTGTGTTGTCCACTTTTGTTTCTCAGTTAGATTCCTGTGATGCTAGCATACATTTTTTGTATGAATTGACTTGACTCCATGTCTTAATCCAGCTGTACAGTTCTATGAAGAATGGTAAATAATCAAGCTGTCTACAATAAGAGAAATGGAAATTCTGTTCTTTCTGTCTACAGTTCATGATGCATTTCCCCATATTAAACCCTAAATTCATTCTGTTATTCTTCAAAAAACAATTATTCACTGTCTACTGAGTTCATGTTTCATGCAAGTTGAGGACTTGTGTCTTCTTATTTCACTTGTAGTGTTTTTCATGTGACTTCTTACCACCATCAGACAGGTAAGAAACAAGTAGCATGTGAGAGTCATGTTTTTCACGATTGCAATGAAAGAAACACATAAGGAGGAAGAACATACAACATAGTGATAGATTATATTTGGAGATCTCAGTTATATGCAAATTTAGCATAACACGGGCAGATATAGAAACACTAACAGATATCTGAATTATGTATGCTGTTTAGGAAAGTACACTTTCCTAAATTTTAATGGGGTTAAAGACAGTGGAGGAACTCTTGCCTTTGTTTATCATCTTATTAATAAAACCATGACTTGGTTTTTATAGAAAAACTCACTACACACAAAGACACCATAGTATCTTTATCAAAATTACCTAACTAATTACTATTCTATAACTGATGCTCCCAATATTTTTTCAGAATAAATTAGTATTTACTGGTTATGTATTTAGTGGGATTAAAATGTGATTACTGAGTAAACAATTCATATTTGCTTGTTATTATATCTGAGGGAAAGAATTAATTTATTTTAATGCTATTTTTTTGTTTTAACTTTGGAGCATAGGCATATTTTAATAACTATAATAAATATGATATTGCTTAAATAAACCTATTGGTCCAGAAGGAAGAAATTGAGAATCAAAGTGTTAAATCAGTTGTTCAAGGTCACATAGTATTTTTTATATGTATGAAGTAAAATGTCACCATAAGGGTTTACTTTGTCTTACAGTTTGGGGTACACAGTTCACTGTGGAAAGCATGGAATCACAAGCATGAGGTAGTGGATCATACTGCATTCACAGTCAGTTAGACTTCTCTGGAAACTGTCCTCAAAAAACACACTCCATGCTGTGATTCTTAGATGTTTGTAAATACTGTATGATTAGCCATCACACCAGAAAACTCTTGAAGTAAATATATATCTAAGACAATGTTGAAGCGTCCTTGGCATGTGCCTTATGCTTTTGAAATCTCTTCCTATGATCATGTGTTGAGAAACTTTTGAAAGTTTGTGAAACTCTTTTCAATGTCTCTTTATATTGCCATCAGGCATAGTCACAGTATGGGTTTCATTTAGTTCTTCACCCAGGTCACAGAAAGTCACAATAACTAGCTTTAGCTTATTTATTTAAAATTCCATATCTCGCATTGTATTTTGACATACTTCAAACACTGTCCCAAAACGTTTATCATGAAGCACATAAAAGTTTTTTTCCTAGCACGTAACTGTGCTTGAACATAGGAAAATGTATATGAAGTATACGGGGAATGATTATATTTTTTGTGATTGTAGGTTTTGAGGAGATTGACTCAATGATATGAAAGGCCGTGGATTATTAATTTAATTCCAGTAATCAGTAAAGTTTGCTTACTATCTTTTTTCAAAATAACAGAACTTTTAAAAACAGCTCATAGTAAATTAATGTTTCTAAATAAAAATGTGTGAGTTTCTTTGATATCTGGTCTAACATTCATGGACTGTTAGATATTTAGAAGAGGAAACCTATTCATAAATGTTTAACTGTACACTACTTTTTAAATGTATCATCCAATATTATGGTTAATATTCTAATAATAAGACATACAAAACTCTTGGGAGAATTCTGTTCATTCTGGCATGATAGAAGGTAAGCGGACCAGTCTGACTATATGAGACTATATGGACCAGTCTCCATATGACGATGGAGAGGAGAAATTCTGACTAGTGAAGGAGTCACTACACTGGAGCCTTTA
Source organism: Grammomys surdaster (assembly GCF_004785775.1). Classification (NCBI taxonomy): domain Eukaryota; kingdom Metazoa; phylum Chordata; class Mammalia; order Rodentia; family Muridae; genus Grammomys; species Grammomys surdaster. Next base: position 5,459,632 of record NW_021604567.1, read on the forward strand.
GTGGCGTCTTTCCATCTTCAATAATGTGTCTGCAAAGGGTCATTTTGTTTGTGTTCCTTTGAGATTTATATTCTCTTCAGTGGTTTTACTTTTCACATAATTATCTATTATAAGAATACCACTTATAACACAATATCCACACAATATAAGAACCAAAACAACTCGAGAAATCACCACTGTCATTGGTTCTTCTGTTACTATTATCATTAAAAGAGTTCACTGTAAATAAAATATATTCGTAGAATTCTATTAAGTTGTTGAGATTAGTTTGAAATTGAGATAATGCTTCAGTTTATTGCTGAATTGTTTTTTTCGTTTATAATGTTTTTAACCTTGAAAGTATTAGTGGTTGTATGATTTTCATGAACAAGTTTTACACAAATTAACTAAATACAAGTTGTTTCTCATAAGAGATTTTACACACACACACAAAGAAAGAGAGAGAGAGACAGAGAGAATGAGAGAGAGAGAGAGAGACAGAGACAGAGACAGAGACAGAGATTGAAGGAAGGAGAGGGAGAGAGAGAGTGAGAGGGTGAGAAACAGATTTATTAACAGTTTTAGATTTTTAAAGAATATATACAAATTATTTCCTGCAAATAAATTTAAGGCATGCATTCAGTATCTGCAGAGTTCACAAGAGGTCATTTGTTCCTCTAGGTCTGGAGTAACAGGAGGTTGTGAGCCCCTTGCTTGTGCTAGAAACTGATGCCAGACCCTCTGTAACAGAAGCCAGTGTTCTTAGGGATCTTTACCTCGGGTCATCTTCCCAAACCTAGAAGAGAGATTCTTTTAAGAGTCTTTATTTTTTTCTATTTAATTACTGTATTTTTCCCTCACAAAAAGGAGTACAGATATACATTTTAAATAAGGCTAATTAAAAAAAAATCACTGAAGTAGTCAGAGGAAAAAGTATTAGAAAAACTTCACTGAGAAGTAGATTTTTCTTGTCTCATTTCTAAAAATGAAAATGTTATGATGCTCATGAAAGAACACAGAAAATAAAGCACAAAGTATAGTTCAGAGATAAATCTGAGCAATGCAGTCAAGAGATGATTGACAAGGGTCAAAGGCAGTTTCTTTGAGAAGGGAAGTCTTACGAACAGTGTTCTAGAATCTTCTTCATCATGCAATTACATGGACTCAAAATAAAATTGTTTTCTATTTTCCTCCCTTGTTTACTATCTTAAGTCTTTTCTTAGTGATTAATGCTTGTTACATCTAGGTCAAAGCTAATAATACAGCACCTGGGAGGTTAGAAATCAGAGACCCAATAAGTCTGAGCTAAGGCATAAAGTAGCAAGTTTTGAAATCAAATGTGGAAATGTCATAATGACTCTCTATATTGTGGTGAAAGTTCTAGTGTAAGTGTTTTACTGTACTGCAAACAGTGTCATGTTTGGACTTCAACTGATATTTCAAATTCTATCTAAATTAGAATATTTTCCTACAAAACGTTAAACTTTCCTTTCTAATCATGTAGCTTCCTCTTATTCATGTAGACATGTTTTTGGTTTTGGTGTGTGTGTGTGTGTGTGTGTGTGTGTGTGTTAGTTAATAGTGTTCATATGTGTTGTCCCTTGTATGAGAGCTTACATGTTTATTAGTGTGAATGTGGATTTCTGTGGATGTGAATAGCTATATGAATGCCAGACATAAACAGAGTCTTGTCTTCAGTTACTCTGCTGCATATTTCCTGAAGCACAGTCCTTCACTTACAACCAGGGCTTGTGGACTTAGCTAGGATAGCAAGCTGGTTTGTTTCTCAGCAGTATCACCATCTCTGTCTACCTCACAGAGCTTATGGACAGCCTACTAAGACAAACATTTAAACGGTTGCTTGGGATTCAAAGCCTAACACTCATGATTTATTCACTGAGTGTCTCAGCAGTCACTCATGAATTGTATATGTGTTTGTGTGCAGGTATACATTATATATATTCACGTAATTATCTGAAAATACTCAATCATTTGTGAAATTCTATCGGCTATGAGAAAACAAAACACAGTCTAACACTGAATAGTTAGAATAATATAAAAGAATAAGGAAACTAGGAATTCTCTCTCATGTGTATGTAGTTGTGCATTTTAAAATTATAAAGAAATATAGCTTACAGGTGCCGTCTATCTCAGCTCTGTTTTAGGTCCCTTTCTCTGGACTTGATTCTTTTTCTTTTAGTATGGTCATTAATTCTGTGTTATATCACTGATCTGCTTGAGATTTCTTTCTAGTGTGCTGCTTGAACATTTAACAAGGTTTTCTTAGTGTTTCAGGTTCAATGAGTTTGTGAAAGCTACAGTTACATGCATTTCCAATCTTTTCTTTTGAAGACTGAAGGGAATTGAGGTGGTTAGGGGCTTCAGGGCAGCAGTCAGCTATTACAGTTTAAGGGAAAAAATCATTCGACGTTTTCTGTGCTGAGCGAAGTGAGCAGGGAATATAAAAGCAGGTTTGCACTTGAGTAGAAAAACATTTTGATGCCACAGTCGTCCAGCAACAAAAAGACACAAAATACAGAACACTTCATAGAGCGATATTTAAAGATTAGGTCAGGCTTCAAGTCATTTACTACAAGCCAACTAAATTAACCAGAAGAGAGAAGGCCTTGGGGAGGAACTCCAAGTTGTTATTGTTAGACAATGGTTTGTGCTCAGCAGATCAGGTCCCTCAGTTCCTTTACAATGTCAGCCTGTCTTAGGGGGAATTTAGATGTTGTTGTGAATTATAGCTTTACTGAAAGAATGCTAATTGCAATCTGGGTAATTTTAAGTCGACAAACTATAAGTAAAGCCATTTTAATACTGAAGATGTAAAAACATAGAAAATACCTTGGAAAAAGCACATGATATTTGTGGATATTTAAGCCATGTAACCCTATTTATGTTTATAATAAAAAGCTAAAATAAATTATAATTAAATTAAATATGCCTCTGTGTACTTGGTATTTAAATTATGAATAATATCTATTGAACAGTCATATGAAATATGCACAAAGTAATAAAGAGTCTAACATGTGAGTTGTTTTCATAACATTCTGTTAAAACCACATTTTGTGTGACAATTTATTCTTTACTACTATTGTATTAATTTGAGTTAATATTTTTAATTGTTTTTATTTAGGGAGTTTAACAAAAATTTAGAGAGGTTCAAAAAGGAAATAGTTTCAAGTCGAAGCAAGGAGACTGAGACTGGCACAGACTAGGAAGAAGTAGCAAGTTTACTGCAGTATTTAGGGCTGGGTGTTTTTCATGTAAAGGGAGAGATCTCTGCACTATCATTGTTGAGAGCTTTGTCTCTGATATCTCCTGAATGAAACGTCATAAATGTCCAATATAGCATACTCACACAGAAATAATGTAACGTAATATAAGAATTAAAATAGCAATAGTATGAGGCTTATCAAGTTTAATGACTTTCAATATGAGGTCAGCCACCTTAACAGGTTGCTTTTCCTTTAATGGACTCATTTTCTTTGCTAAGAATAAATATGTTAGTTTGCCTGAATAGTTGATGTTCTTTTCAAACAATAAAATGTGAGTTGATGCTATGTTTGGATGAGTTTATTACATGTAAACACACACACACACACACACACACACATATATATATATATATATGAGATTATATATAAATGTGCTTTCTTGATAAGAATTAAGTTTCTTTTTCTCTTTTAAGTAGAATAAGTGCTTTTGTGAATTGTAGATTTTGAGTAGCCTTTATAGCTTTCTTCAAGACATACATCATACTCACGCAGGTTAATTAGTTGACTTTGACAACAGTCAGGCTATTCACAATATATTTATTCACAATATACTTTTCTTTCAACATTAAAAGTGCACTTGAGTAAATATTTTGATTTCTGCCTCTTGCCCACCATCATAGACTCTAACCCTCTGTAATTATAAGCCCCAATAAACTCTTCTAAACATTACCTTGATGATGGTATTTTATCGCAGCAAAATATGGAGAAGAGCTTTAATTTAGCCCACAGTTCTAGGTAATAGAAGTGTGACAAAATTTAGCCCACTCCTGGTCTGATGCTTTAAGCACAGGCAGACTTTCTTCTGTTTTGACTGCATTCCATTCCCCCAGTTTTCTTTGGCACATGTCACATGATACTGGCATCTCCATTACCCTGTGGTCCCAGCACAGTTGAGGTTTCACCGTTTCACTTCACACAACACCTGTTTAGACTCTGTTTCAGAAATTCCAACTGTGCTGTATGTACAGCTCCTGGCCTAGGCTGCTCTTCACTATCCTCTCAATTGCTCTTCTTGGATGTCTTGAAAGCCAGCATCAAAGCGGCATACTACAAGTCTCTGCCCCCTGCTCACCAAGGAGCCTGAGATACCAGCTACCACCAGTCCTTTCCACCTAATCACAGGTTTATCAGTATATAACAACTCTAAGGAAACTATAGCACCACTTGTTCTTACTGAACTTAAATATTCATGAATTGGAGTCTGGAAGGTAGAGATTTTCACTAGGACACCTGCTCTTTGTCCAGTCTTGACAAAGGTTTTATTAGCTTCAGTTGATGAGGTAAAGAAAAACTGTTGCTGAGGTTTTCAGCAACAGTTTTAACACTTGAAGTTCTAACACTTGAAGTGAGTGATGCTGGTAGTATTAACTTGAAAGCAATGTAAAGTGTAAACAGAATAGTTAGAAAAACCTATGAATCCAATGTGGCCAAAATTCCAATATTAGATCCAACTCAAAAGCAGAGTATCAAAGTAAAAGCCTTACCTCCAGTAGGAAAATTCTACAAAAAAAATAAATGTACATTTAGGTCTGCAGATTTTGTAGTAATTTTTCTAGAAGCATGTCATATTACTAAAAGCAGATGGGCTTGGCATAAATGAAAACAAGAAATTCCAAAGACAACATAGCGCTGTCTACAGCCGATACAATAAGATATCTACACAAGTCCATGTAGGCTCATGAATTGAGACAAAAACAAAGAGACGGGAAATAAAAACAAGGTCATTTTTTTTTATTAAAACATTAGAAATGGATAGATGATGTCAAAACTAAAACAGCACCTTGCCATTCATGGAAATAATTTTTGCAAGAAAAATAGTCAACTTCACTCAATGAGCCAGAACCATCAGGGTACAAAGTGTGAATTGTAACCTACCCTCCCTCTAACTCTATACCAGCAGTTGACTAATCTTGTTAAATTGACCTTTGGGTTCAGACATAATTCAGTAACTGAAAAAATGATTTTCCATTGGGGACATTTAACTGATAAAGTGCACATCCTTTTACTGTACCTAATAATCTTTACATGCTGACAAACTTCAAATTTCTCATATTCTACATTGAAACCCGTCGGCTGCTTTTTAAGCAGTATTTAATAGTAATGGCACTAAAATCTTGGGTACACAAGGCACACACAGTCTCACATATGCACTGCCAGATAGGCTCAGAAATAGATTTTTTAAATGTGCATTATACATAGTATATCCCCCATTACTGTATCAATGGAATATATCCCAGTAGAATAGCTGGTAATGTTCTCCTCAGTTTAGAGAAACAAAAACCTGTGTTAAACCAACACAACCTCTTCTTTCAAAGCAGCATACTCCACAGATGGCATCCCTCTTGCCTTCTCCGTGATTCATGTTAGTCTCTTCTGTCATCTTACAGATGCTGCTCCTTTGATTACCTTGCAGTGAACTGCCTCTGTCTGTCCTGTTAGCTTGTTGCTTTTCTCCTTCGCTGCGTCTCAACTTTTTCACCTCTCATTATCCCTCTCCTGTCAGTCTCCTTGAGCTCTGCTCTGCGTTCTCAATTCCCCTAACAGTAATCCTCTTGTATTTTTGGTCTGCTGATTTTGGATGCTTTCTCTGACTTTGTATCTGGTTTACTATTCTGTTTTATGTATCTACAGTGCTCGCATTTTTTAAAATCATGCCATTTTTTTTAAATATTGCATCTGGTCTGAAGCTTACCACAGAATATTATATTAGCAGTTTTTCTCATTTCACTTTACTATTCAGCAGCTCCCTTTACATCCTTCACCCTACTTTTCCCCGGCATTTTTAGTGCTCTGAATCCTCAGTCTTTGTGCAGCACCAATGAATCAACTGCCTTTATTGTACTCGGCAATTTGCAGTGGTCACTAGTGAATTGTCTCTCTGGCCACTCCAGGGAAAGACTCTAATCTATTCTACTGTTTTATTACTTCTTGTTTCCACTAAAGAAAAATTACCCCGTGTAGAAAGTGATACAAAAATAAACCCTAGATTTATTATGAGATTAAAAATGGCAATGGCCCGCCCTTTTATTACAGATTTTTTAATATCATTTGGGAAATTCAAACTATAATTTCTAATTCATATTACCTTTGTGCACTTGAAGCTGTAACATGACATCAAAGCATGAAAATATTAAAACCATTGACCTAATTGAAGTCATTTTTATAAATGTCAACAATGGTCATGACTAAATACATTATTTTTTGTTGTGGAATTGAGAAAAATATCTATGTGTCAGCCTCAAAGCTAAAAGCTTAGTTTACTTTTAGATGTTAGTGCAATGTGATATTCATTTCATAGCACATTAATGTTTCAGCTATGAAGAGTTATGTAAGATGACACCTTAAGAGGATTTTATTCATTATTTTTGTTTTATTTGTATTTTATTCTTCATACAATCTATGAAATTCTTAATTTGCAAAAATAGACTTGATTGTAAAATTTTCTATGTGTTTATCTATCTTTGCAACTTTGTCTCTATGTACCCATGTTAATATCATCCACCTTGCTATGGTTTGTTAATTTGACACATTTGTTCCTGATTTTGACAAACAATGTATAATCCTCAAAGTTAAAATTTATATGATTCATAAAAAAACTAATCAAAGAAAAATTTCTAGGTGAAGCTTTTAATCTAGTAAGATTGAATGCATATGCATTTTTCTTAGCTACAAAACAAAATATGTTAGCCAAATACATTGGCAAAATGGCAAACACAGGTAAGTAACCCTTATGAGTATTGAATCTTTGGCCATTCTACAGTAATGAATTGTCAATACATCCTCCATCAGAGCCTCTTCCTTTTTAACATATTTATTTTATTTTGTACATGAGTGTGTTTGTGTATCATGTGCATGCACAGACTAGAAAAGGTCAATGTGACACTTGGAGACGGAGTCACAGAATGTGTGAACTGCCATGTGCGTGTTGCAATCAAACGTTGGTCCTCTGGAAGAAGAACCAGTGAACTTAACACTGAGACCCCAACACTTATTCTTGATGTCTGTCAACTCTTGTGATCATTTATCTTATATTAGTCACTCTTAACACTGCATTATACTACATGAGTTTCCCACGCTGATTTGTATGTTGTATCTCTCTACACTTACCATCCTTATTGAGATTCTTATGTGTATCTGTTGTTAAGACATAAAATATTTTCATGGTGTCTTAAATACTAAAGCTAAACTTACTAGATATATTTACCCTTCTTATTATCAACTCACATTGAAGATGGCTGGTATGAATAGCAGTGATTTATAGTTTTTTCATATAACCCACCCAGTTAGGAATGTTCCTATTTCTTTAGACACATGACGGTCAGACACCTAGTAAAAGATTCCGGTCTTTATTAACTGACTGAAATCATGTCTTTAATAGATGACTGAACATGGAAGTACAGATATGAAGACACTGTAGGAAGTAGCAAGGGTTTATCCTTAGCACACATGATTAGCTTCTGTGGAATTGTGGGAACTCTGGAAACAGCGTGCTAAAGGAAGATAAAGTGAGGTTACAAGAGAATACGTAGGAGCAGAAATGAAAGCACCCATGGATTTTCCATGTGATATTTCACACTCATAGCCAGGATGTGTTCCAGCCACTATTCTAAGCAGTGTGAGTCAAAGAGACATGGCCTACAGCACTAACAGCTTTCAGTTTGGAGCTAAGTTTATACCAAATTGGACCCCATAAAAGGATATGATTTTCTGGATGAATTGGCCAATTTTGAAGAAAGTGTCAATTAAGTTTAACGTGTTATATAAAATATTTTACAGTACTACATTCAGGGTAGCCACTTTCAAGTCAGAACCTCTAAAATCACTTGGAGTTGATATAAATAAAATGCCTTTACTTTACAAAAAAAGGGACAGGTCTTCTGGATGATTTTCTCTTCAGATAGTGTATATTTTCATGTTGTCTACTTCGCTAGGTTGATGACAAATATCTTTTTGTAGATATTCAGGACATATTTTGGGCCTATTCAATAATGAAAGGCTCTAATTGCAATATTTTACAGGATTTATTAGCACTGTTCCCAAGACCCACATGAAAACATAATCCTTTATCCACCTTTACCCTTTACAGACAGTATGGATTTCAACTACCTTAACTTTTGCTTCTTTCTCTGTCTCTGTTGCTCTGATCTTCTCTTTCTCTCTCGGCCAACTCTCAAGTTTCTTTAATTACTTTAAAACAATTTCAATAATTGTTTACAAACACTACCAAGACCAAACCCACAAAATTACATATTTTCTTATACAAGTGCTTAAAAACCCAGAATTGCTCCTGTTTACAAAAAAATACAGGGACAAAGAGTAGAGCAGGGACTGAAGAAAAGATCATCCAGAGACTGCCCCCCACAGGATCCATTCCGTATGCAGGCACCAAACCCCCAACACTATTTTTGATAGCACGAAGTGCTTACTGGCAGGAGCCTGATATAGCTGTCTCCTGAGAGGCTTTGCCAGAGCCTGACCAATATAGATGTGTATGCTTTCAGCCAACCATCGGACTGAACACGGGGTCCCCAATGGAAGAGATAGGGGAAGGACTGTAGGAGATAGAAGGGTTTGCAACTCCATAGGAAGAACAGCATTACCAACCGACCAGACTTCCTAGAGCTCCAAAGGACTAAACCACCAACCAAAGAGTACACATGAAGGGACTGATTAGTATAGCTGCAAATGTAGCAGAGGATGGCTTTATCTGGCATCTATGGGAGGGGAGGCCCTTGGTCCTGTGAAGGCTTGATGCCTCAGCATAAGGGAATGCTAGGGCAGTGAAGCAGGAGTAGGTGGGTGGGAGAGCACCCTCATAGAAGCAGGTGGAGGGGTGATGGGATAGGGGGTTTTCAGGGGGGAAACTGGGAAGGGAGATAACATTTGAAATGTAAATAAATAAAATAACCAATGAAAGAAAAAAAATAGACTTTAGGTCACCTTAACTCCCAGGGTACCATATCAGCCAGCATAAACATCCACATCTTAAAATGCATAGTTTTATACAATAACGTTAATACCCTGCTCTCACCAATTGACAGGTCATCTAAGAAACAGATAACCATTAAAACAGTAATGAAAACACCCTCAGTTAAAAGGAAGCCAAGACCAAATGGATTCTCTGAGGATTTCTAAACAAATATCAAGATAATTAATTAAGATCTCTCAAATCATTCTATTAAATATAAAAGAACTGAAAGAACAAAATTTTGATGAACTACATCTTACACTGATATCAAAATGGGGTAATAAAATCATATATAAAAATGAAATGTATAGTCTAAACTTCTTGATGAACACAGATGCAATGATTTTAATTAAACTAGAATTTTAATTAAATAAAGTTTAGCACATACTGAGCCACAAATAATTGATATATATATATATATATATGCATGCATGCTTATTTGTTTATTTGTTGTGCTATGCATGTATATATGAATATATAATTTATATTGTGTTTGTGTATATACATATATATTTAACGATATATATGTGTTTGCATATATTTTATTATTTACTGTGTCTTATGTATGAGACATGTATGTATCTGTATGCATGTTTCTTATATTTATTGTTTTTGGGCAGGGATTTATGTGCACATATGCCAATGGCTCAATGGACAATTTACTATTTTTGTCTCCTTTTATCACATGTATTCTGGGAATTGGACTCACTTCCTCAGGCTCAATGAGCAATAATTTTATTCAATGGCCCATTTCTCTGAACCCTCAAATTTCTTATAAAATGTATAAAATACTCTGCCTAGTATAAATGCGTGTAACAATGTTGCATCTTTTTAAGATATCACCAAAAATATGTTGCAATCTGAATAGGGAAAATAAGAGATAATGAGAAATAGCAACATATTGTTACAAATCAACATTTTAGTAATTAAAACCATGATAGAAAGTAAACATAAGATGTTCCAAGAAGTATAGAAATGAACTAATAATAAGCTGCAAGAATACAGGGTACAGGAGATTTCCTAGTAGATTTCTCAGTCCCTGTGGTGACATGAATGCTATAATTGTATTCTTTTTAATTGGCATATTGTACATTATCATTTCCTTGCTATATTATAGTCCTATGGTGAGTTCTGTCCAATAAAATCTTGGTGTCAGTAGCCCAGTGGCATTTGACACTTATAGATGGAAAGACTGATGCAGCAATGTTGTTGACAGACCCATCCACAGTGTGAGACAGAGATTAAAACTGTGGTTTTTAAGGTATTGATGTTTCAGTGTTAATACGGCTACACTGGCTGATAGGGTACCATGAAGACACTTTTTGAAGTGTGTGCATAGGAGAAACTATATCTTTTGTTGTTTTTATTCTGGTTCTGTGTATAAACTACAACAGGAATGATTTTAAATAAAGAACCTTTGAGGGGTAAGGGGTGTGTGTGGGGTGGGGAAGAGAAAGAGAGAGAGAAAGAGGAGAAGGGAGAAGGGTGGGAGGGAGGGGGAGGAGGAGAGAAAAGAAGGAAGGGAGGAAGAGGGAGAGAGAAATGTGGGAGGGATTGTTCCTGTCTACATGGCCGCTTCCTGTACTGAGGCCACCTGACTCCAAACTACATGCCATAACCATCTGAATTATTCTCAGACAAATGCCAGAGTTGACTAAATCACTCAGAACACCACATACTGACATTTCACTTTCATCTGGTTATTGACTTATTACATGAGAAAATTTTGTTAAAAGAAAACTCTTAGACTAAGAAGTAGAACTTTCAGCTCCTCCAGTACCATGTCTGCCTGGACACTGAGATGCTTCTGGCCTTGATGATAATGGATTGGATCTCTGAACCTGTAACCCAGCTCCAGTTAAGTGATTAAGTGTTGTCCTTTATAAGAAAAAAATAAGGAGGAAGCTCTCCATCTGGAAGGACACATTCAGCCACTCTGTTAACCATCAGCTTGAGCCATGGTTTTGTTTTTACTGCAGCTGTGGTAGAATGAGTCAAATGTCTGGAAACCCTTTAAATCATCAGTGATTGAATCTGAAACTCATGCAGTTTATTCCTTACAAGTTTGTATTAACTGATGTTTCTATTATAGATAGTTTTAAGCATAAAATAATCAATACAAATATAAAAATGACATGCAAATATAACATTTGAAAAAATATTAGGTGATTGAAATTTAGATGCCAAGCCTATGTTTCAGTTTATGTAGATCAATAAAAAAAACCTGTGCTTAAAAATATAGTTTGGTAGAGCCATCATTTTACCCATCAAGTGAAAGATAAGTTAGATATATTCAGATGAAAATGTGTATTTCTCTCTCAGTCTCATAAGGATAACAAATTACTGATATAAAACATTTAGGACAAAATTATAATCAGATTTAAGTATAAGAGTGAAGCAACTTTGTAAGTATCTGGAGACACAGATATTATATTATTATTTCTGTCCTTAGAAGCTTGGCTCTATAATGCTGGCAAACAAGTAAAACATGCATAGTACTATGAGACAATTATTAAATTCATTTAGTTTCATAGGAACCATGGTCACAATTTACAAATGAATGAGGACACACTAACAGAGAAACTTAAGCAGTGTTATGGTCAACAATGTTGTATTAAATAAGATTAGAAGCATATAGTAAGGGGAGCTGGTCACTTGAAGTTATGAATTCCAGGTATATGCAACAGATTTCATTATGCCAATACAAGCAATGCAAAAGCTCCCAGCTGTCCAAGAGAAATTCAGTTGGGATTACAGAGGTACAGAGGACAAGAGATGAAAAAAGCCATTGAGCTGGTGTTTTTTTGTGATTTAGTTATTTTTATTTTTTTTAAATCAAATCATAATTTTTACTTATTCATACAGGGGTTATAGACACAAAAACGCAGAACATGGGGAAGGGGATAGAGGGTAACACTGGAGCATGGGTGTTCAAAGGGAATACAGATATCTTTCAGAACAGGGTATCAGCTGGGTGAAGGTTCAGGGGACAGGTCACTATGACTCTGTCTATGATTCACTTGTCCCTATCTAAGTTGATATTATCTGCCAAGGCTACCTATTTGCAAGGTCTATGACTACTCAGGCTGGTAAATTTCCACAAAAGCTGCCTATTTACAATGGCTTATAGCCATCTGTTTCAATGTTTTTTCCACAGAGACCCAAGACTTGTTGTTAGTATACATATATGACAGGCCTATTGCTGATTTTAGGCCTATGGCTGATTTTAGGCCTTCAGTGTATAAGCAGGGCTGCCCCTGACATCTCCTCCCTTCTGTAAGTATAGAAGGGCTGTGGTGATTCTAATCTTAAAAAGGCGAGGATAGAGGCCAGACCTCCAGTAATTGAAGGGGACTTTGTAATGGCTCTGGACCCCCTGTCGTTGTCCAGTGAGGCATGAGGGCCATACCCATCCTGATACCTTTTTCCTGGAGAGAGAAAAATAATATCTACATATAAAATAACAGAAATCCATTGAATGCTTATGGATAGCCTTGATCCTATTTCAGTGATGGCTAAGCAGCAGTATTGGCAAATTCTATAACTGCATATGAATGTCAAGAGGATAGCTTTCAAAATCTTAAAGATTTATGGCTTAGACTAAGTCACACCAGGAACTAAAAAAAGTAATTAGTAGAGTAAATTAAATGTTTCTGTTTTATTTTAAAACACATAATAAACTTAAATTAACTGTTACACTATGTGGGTTTAATTAGTTTCAGGCTTTAACTACTTAATATCACTGTTGATGGACACTTTAGGCGTCTGCTAGACTGTGTTCATGGGTATCATTTTTCACTACTATACAAATTTTACTGTTAGTGAAATTTTACTCTTAGTGAAAATAAGAGCATAAATTAACATTCCTCAGTGAACACTAAACCCTTTGTAGGTACTATTGGCCTATTCTTTGTATAACAATGGCATCTGCTTCAGGACACATAAAATGCTGTTTCTGAGTTTACAGTGAAGCAATTCAAGTAAGTTAAGTGTCACGATTATTATTCTTAGTATAAAGTTGTATGAAGATATGCAATGTCTTCCCATCTTGATAAAATTAGTGTCTTACAATACACCACATACAGCAAGGTAGTAAAATATAAATTATGACAAACTCTGGCCCATTGCAATAGGAGAGACTAATTCTCAGTAAAGTCTACGTGTCTACTAAAAATGGTTTGACATAAAGTTTTTCTTTCATTCTACTATCTAAAGTTTGAGTATTTCCAATTTGAAAATAATCAGTACCTTTGAAAACAATGAAATATATTACTTATGTTTAATTTTAGTTTACAAGCTAAAAATAGATAATGAAATGGGGGAGGTCATTTTCAGCTATTTTAGATTTTCTATGTTTGAAAACATAATTGTGTCTATTTTTAAAACTGGGCCATACTTTATAAATATTAAAGCATTTCTGTATGACCTAAACAATCGCAGTTGTAAGCTTTGAATAAGAAAACACAGTATTCCAGAGTTTCTATTTTCTAAACTCATTTAAATTCCTTATATTAAATCCATTAGGTTATTCAAATGTTCTCATATTTGCAAACAATGTACCTAAACAAATTCAAAAATAATTCAAGCTCTCTGACACATCCATTACTCTGGTTCCTGTCAGGTGTTGTGTTGTATGTCAAAGAATCTAAATGAGGATTATTTATTTCACTTATTTGTTTTGATTTCCTAGTATGTCTACTTTTCTTGAGGGAAGAATATGTGTCATTTTTTTGGTTTGTTTGTTTTCCTGTCTATGAGAGTTTTAGTATTACGAAAGCAAATTGATAAATTATTTCCTCATGTTTTATAAGTATTTATACAATGTTACTTTGACTTATATTTAAGTCATTTATTGTTTAGCTAAAATCTCAGAATGAAAATGGTCTTCGCTTTATGTTTTATTCAAAGGCACTCAATGCATAGTTCTTCTATGATATGTAATCTTTAGATACTTAACACGGTGTCTACCAGATTCCTCTATCATGACATAATCCTTGACACTATATAAAAATCTCACGTTTTTCATTACAGTTTCTCTTAATAGATTTGGCGTCGGTTAGACAATAAATGTGATTTTTCTAACTTAACATTCACTCTGCAGACACTGGTTGGTGTTTTTTCTTTTTTTTTTTTACAAAATAGATCACGTTTCTTTTTAATCTATATTTTCTCAATAAATTTCAATATTGCTCCAAGAAAATTAATCTCATACTAAAAATAGTTTTGTGTTCACATGTCTTTAGAGTTGAGTATCAGAAAGTAGATTTTTAGTTTGAGACAATTTCTCAAAACAAATATTATTCTAGTTCAATCTATATTTCCTTCCCTTATTCCTGGAACCAACGATTTTCTGTGAAGCCAAGCATTGTGTTTTGTATATGCTATGCATAGTGTAGGCTTAGATTACAGAAAGGAATGAAAGAATAAAAAGCAGAAGGATATCTTCTTATTATATGGATATCAAAGCATATTATTATTACCATAGGATTTTGTTCAAATATACATAGTATATGCAAATGATATTAACATTTAAATTTTTAATAAAATAAAAACTCTTTAAATCAACAATTAACAAATAATATATTGGCTTTATATAACACACAATTCTTAGAAACACTATAGATCGACTCAACAAATGTCAACACTTAAAACCTTTTATTACTTGTGATTTTTAACAAGTATTACAAAGTGATATGAAACCAAAGAGCAAGCTATAGAAAAGCAAAGCAAACATTAAAACATGAACCACAGCCAGGTCCATATGTAAACTTCTCATGTCTCTTAGGGAACCATTATCCGGTGGCAGAAACCTTACATACCAAAAATCAAAACTGAAAGAGGAGGAAAGGAATTTGAGGCTTACAAGAGCAGTTTTGTAGGTTACAATGTGCTTAAGAACAGCAACAGAGTGTAAGTTCTTGATATTACTGTGAACACTGAGGTGAAGACATCTTCAGAGAGACTTTAATAGGAAGCACTGTCTTGACTTCTTTTTCTGTCTTTTTTCAGATCTCCCTTTTCCACATTGCTAGCTATTCCACATTACCAGTTTTGATCTAAAAAACAAAAGCAAAGAGACAAATAACCCCCCCACCAAAAAAAACCCAAAAAACTAAACTAAAAAACCAAAAAAAAAAACCCATTGTTTTTACCCTTCTCAATTTATTAAGATTAATTTGCTTTTAGATGGAAAATACAGGATCTTTCAACCCACAGGTCTATTTCTTCTCAATAAATTTAAGGATATTGATTATTTGACATAAACTATGTTTTACATTGATATTTCATTTTGTTGAGTTTTATATATTGGGACATAATTCTATGCTATCCTAAACTTGTTAATCTTACTAACCCTTTCGAGTTTCTTTACCACCACCAGGGACTTTGCCACTCTGCACAACAATCTTTTTTCTATCATTAACATTGTCTTTGAATGTTCTCTTTACTTTTGGCTTATATTAAGAACTGGTCCTTAGGATGTCGCCTGCTGTGACCTTATCAAGGACAGCTGGTTTAATCTTAGAGCCTAGAGGAACCTAACTGATATGGATCATATGTTTTCTGGGTTGCTCATTGTTGCTCTTAAAACCATCTACTCTAAAGTCAGATATATACCCTTGGTTATTTATGCTGTTCTCTGATGAGACTGCACTAGAAATACATTTTTTCCAGAAGTTATACTTGATGCTTTTCACTTAAACTAATAGTTCCTGTCATACTTTTGTAATTACAAGTAACTTCATGATTTATTGACATCCCAGATTGCCAAGTTTCATCCACCTCCTTAAACACTGAAACACTTCTTTGCCGACATTATAGCATTCTCTGCCAACATCATTCATGCTGACCTCCACATTTAACTTTATTCCCAGAAATGATTTCATGCTTTATTCTTTAGAAAGAATCGATTGCAAACATCCTCTGCTGATTCTTGCTCCTAACCATAGTTTTTAATTGCTGAACACAAATCACAACTATTCTTTCTCTCAGTGCTTCAGGTAAGGAACTGAGACTTTTAAAGGATTTAAAAAAAAGGCAAACAAAAAATATTTTTTATTGTTTACTGTTAAGTTTATGAAAATTTGCCTCCAACAAATATTTGGAACCCCTTGTCAGTCATACTTAAAGCTCTTATACAGTTTTAACTCATAGTTTTTATCATTTTTCCCTTAACCTAAACAAATTTTCTAACCTTAATAACATTATTACTATGTGAGGCCTTTTGTCTAAACTTTAGGAGGTATGCAAATACGTTAGGTTAGAAGGAACATGTGTTAGTGAGATGCACAGAAACAAAAGATGAAGTAGACTTTTTGTACTACTGCAGATTCTAGCAACTCTGAACAACTTACTTTTATCTTTTCATAGCATCAGACATAAGTGTATTTATTTCTCTTGACTTCTATAGACATCTAAGTTGGATTATCATTAGATAATCCCTTAAATCATGCTCTAACTTCATCTGTACTTATCTGTTTATTTATATACACACTGAGAAAGAAGTTTGCTAATCTGAGTTTCCTGAAAATAAATCCCCAATCAACTTCAACTTTGATTAGAGAAGGTTTTCATATAGTGAACAGTGGTTTATGAATGAAGAGGCTGATGATCACCCAAGGTTTAGAAAATAAGGAAAGGATGTGTGTCTATCCCTAAACAAGTCACTTATATATCCAATCCTTGTTAAGGTTCAAGGAATATTGTAGAGAGGCCAAGAAGTATTTGAGAGCCAGCAGTTAAGCTGAAACATCACTCTGCATTCCACATAGAGACTTAAGTCAAGTCAACTGTAGTTATATGTAGTTCACACAAGACTGGCACTATCAACCTTTAGTCAAGGAAGGCAGAGGGGCTCACAAGTCCCTACACTTTACCTCTCAATTATGGGATTGATAGACATTGGCAATGCAAGAGTTACTCTTTTTTCAGAGTTCTTGTAAAATCAGGGCAGAAGCGCCAACAGTTGCTCCTTCCACACTCAGAGAGTCATGAAGACCCTATTTAAGGATATATAAATCTATATTAATAATCTTTTGTCAAAGGACTGTTATAGCACCGCTGACAACTAATCAGACTATATAATGTATCGATTAGTAATAGCGTCTTCTACTTTTTGTGAGATTACCTTTCTTTTGTCAATTAATTGTTGAGGAAAATTAGGGTTTACCTCTCTCTTGAGAATATTGAACAGAGACTTAAATTCTTATTAATTAATTTCAAAAGTTTCTAGGAGTTGTTAATTGGCTAAGATCCTATTTTAAGCTCTCCATAAAAGAAAGAAACTATAATAGAAGGTATAGGATAAATTTTACTAGAAAGTTCTAGACAGTATTGTAAAATGTTAACAGTTTATACTTTGGTAAACCATATGTGAGAGACATAAGACCTCCTTATCTTTGCAAGAATTAGCTTGGTAGTATTTTTAAAATTTTTTATTGTAGCCATTGTAGTTAATACATTGTACTTTTAATTCCAATTATGTAACAATGAAAATATTTGAACAATTTTTATATATTTGTTATATTGGTTATAATTTTGCATATTGGTTATCAATAGATTATTGTTTCTAAAATACCTACTTAAATATTTTATCAATGTAAGTGTATTTTTTAACTTTTAACATTTATGTAGTGTATGTGCGTACATGCATATGTGTGTTTTGCTATATGTACATGTGTAGATGTGTGTGACTGTAGAGGATGGAGATCAATGTTTGGTGTCTTCCTCTACCATCATCATTCACTTTAGTTTTTGAGGTGAGATTGATCACTGAACTGGAGCTTGATACTTTTGATAGACTGGCTGTCTAACAAGCCAAAGGGATATCTCTGTCTTCTCCTATGCCCCATCATGGGGCTACAGACATGAGTCTCAACATTTAGTTATACACAAGTGATGCAGATCCAACCTTAACATCCTCAAGCTTTTCTGGAAAGCATCGGAATCATCTTTCCAACACTGAAAAACGATTTTTAAAATTGCTCAACGTATTTTGGTTTCAGGTTCTTTGCTAAACACAAGTAAATGGAATATTTTATTTCTCTATACCATTGTAATATAATTTAAAATATTTTAAAAACAAATTTTAGGGTGTAATTGTTATATAATAGATAGCTTATTTATTGAATTTTGGAATATACCTTTACCTATTAAACTAGCACCACAATTTATATCAATTGTAAAAAAAAAAAAGGGAGAGTTACTCTTTTGAGCTCTACGTCCTCTGTTGAGCCCACTGGGCTTCAGTGGATAGTTCCTAACCCATGGTCAGAGAGGTGGCACTAGTTAATTAGTCATGATGGATCTCAAGATAAAATACCTAGATATGAAGGTTAGGGAAGGATTTGTGGGAAGGGATGAGGTAGAAAAGGAAGAACAGGGATATTGGAGGTAAGTGTGGTCGATATACAGTCAACATACACAAAGATATAAAGTTAAAATTAGATTTTAATTTAAAAATTCTATTAAGACATCACTAAAAGGAAATAAAATTGGACTGCTGTAGAAACTTAGACTCAGAATGGGAGTTTCTGTGGGGGAGTTCTGTAATCCTACTCATGGCCCACAGAACCAAACGTAATGACAATAAAGACAGTGAATCAGAAGGAGGAGGGGATAGAAATTTAAGAGATGAGGAAAAAATAGGGGTTTTATTCTGTAAGATTAAGCCAAATCTCTATGAATCTTTTCTCTAAATCACATACATGTTCTATATTTTAGTATTTTCACTTGAAAATTATGAACAATCAGAGCATACTACTCAAAACAGTATTGAATACTTGAATAATTTGATATGAAAGTACTTATAATATTGTATACTGTAGCAGGATATATTCCCACTACATTTGTATAAAGCTTGGCAATTGGGCTGTATGAGAGGTAGGAGGAGTGAGGAGTCAGGAGGAGTGAAGAGAGAGAAGGAAAGGAAGAGGAGAACTAGCAGGAGAGAGGAGAGAGGTAGCAGCTATGGAGAACAACGGATGGATCAGGAGCAGTCTTGGGTAACAATTTATATCTAAGGTTGGGTAGTGGGTAGCAACTCTAATTGTGTAGGCATCTTGTTAATTGAGCATCTCCAAATATATAAATATTGGATTATCTTTAAACATTAAGAGTCTCATTATTACTGGGTACCAAAGTCATAGTGGAATGGTCTGGCCTAGCCAAGAATTGTGAACAGCGTGGTGGATTGGCAAAGCCAGCCACCACGCTGGCATCTCGAGGGTGCCAGGGCCATTCTAGACAGCCGCAGTCTAGAGCTGGAGCTGCGGGAAAATGGCGGCTGGCTGGGAATAAGCTCTGCCAGGTGCTGATTTTTAAATATTACAAAAGTATATTTGTAGTAAACTTTAGCTATTATTGTAGTCATCTAGCTTAAACTTCTGATAATTATGTACACGATTTTATGTGTGTTAATGTAATATAGAAAATAAAGTAAGAGAGAATAATGCAAACCAAGAACTTACAGGTTTTTATTTCATTTTTTTCCTTTTAGGATGCTTGTGTACAAGAGAGAGGGGGAACCATGTTGGAATGACAATATATACATTGTTATGGTAGTGTACTTTCACATGTGTGAATGTGCTTGAAGAGGTTGAAGTTGAAGAATCTTCTTTCATCACATTTACATCTTTTTCATTAAAGGAGAGTCTCTCAATTAAACCCAGAGTTCTCAGAGATGGCTAGTGTCAGCTTTCCTAGAATGGAGTTACAGGTTGGCTCAGTGCATCTATCTGGAGTTTATGTTGGTTCTGGGCACTGGAACTCTGATCCTCTTGCTTTTGGTACAAGCACATTAACTCTTTTCCATCCTCCCAGCCAAACCGAAGGTTAAAAGTAGATCCTCTGTTGATGTGTTGTATACTGTCAGTATAATTATACAAGAATGTACAGCATAGGCATTCTAATGCGTTTTCTTTAACTATAAAAGGGTGTGTGCCTGTCATATTACTGCCCGTTTTTTTTTATTTATGGATGTTTCTATAAAGTATAACCTACAAAATTAAAACTTTAGAAATACTGTAGTTCTGGCATTTATTTATAAAGTATTCAGGAAATCAAAAGAGCCTGAAAGACTCTTCTAAATCAGCTTAAGTAATTTGCTCATTAAATTTCCACTGCAATCTATTCAATTATTCGTGTTGATGAGAACTACATTCTGTTCCATGATAATGATCAATGTCAAGATATATTTTTAGAAATCTCACTCATCTTCTAGGATTTAAGCAGACTTAGAACAAAAGAGATGAAATTTTCAATTGGGAATAATTAAATTGCTGCATCCATTATAGAAAGTTTGGTCTTAGAGGAAAATCTGTAATTGGCTTTATGTACCCTTTTAAAGTTAACTAGTGACATTTTCAAAATTAGGTTTGAGGGATTAAGAGACAAAAATATAATAAACAGGCTTATTTTACAAAGCCCTTGGTGGTAACATTACAGAGTAAACAGTGGGATGTTTGCTCTGTTGTAAACAGAATGCTGAAGAAATCACCAACACTTCCATATTCTTATTAATATTAAGACCGCTTTAAAGTCTGAGGGAAAAAAACTATGATCTCCATTTACTTTCTCTTGGCTTTACATATAAACTTTTTAATTAGTGCAAACACTAGGATCTGTGCTAATTAATCAGATAAAAGAGACTACATTTAGATCATCAATCACTTTTAAATTGGGCCCTCAAATAATTAAATCAGTTACTATGGCACTGAAACTGTGGACATGTTCAATAAAGCCACTTCTTAAGAGTAAGACATTTTAGGGAACTAAATTGTTCTACAGCCCATTAAGAGATGGCTCCATAAGCTGACATTAAAATTATTAGCTGCTTACCTGATGTCTCTATCTCTTCACCTAGAGTTCATTGTGATCTTTTTCTATAATAAAAGAGTGTTTTGTTTTCTTATACAAACCACTTTGTAAACTGAAACAGTTATTATATATCAGTAAATAAAGAAGAAATAAGGTTAGCTTGAATAGAGTTTAACATAGAAATAAATGCCTTGCTTAGTTATATTTTATCCTTATATGCATTTGTCCACAATCTGGGTTTTATGGGACAGCTAACAAAATAAATGGAAAGATAACAAATTGATTGTGGAGATAAAACAAAAGTAAAGTTGTTTCATTAGACTCTTTAACTCAGTCTGTGTGTACTTAATAAAATCTTAAATTATTTTTAACTCACAAGAAAACACATCTTTGAATGAATAGAACTTGGAAAGAAAATATGATTACTTTGTGTCTGATATTTCAGCTAATCTACCAAGAGGGCTAAAGGTATTCTATCTATAAAATCATATTTCCACTTAAAAGTATTAATATTTTTCTAGGTTTTCCTCACCGGACATAGTGTCATCATCAGTAAAGGATGAAGAGATTAATTCTAGCAACTAATTCTCAATTTGCTTGGGTG
The DNA here is from genome assembly GCF_004785775.1 of Grammomys surdaster. Classification (NCBI taxonomy): domain Eukaryota; kingdom Metazoa; phylum Chordata; class Mammalia; order Rodentia; family Muridae; genus Grammomys; species Grammomys surdaster. Next base: position 5,481,281 of record NW_021604567.1, read on the forward strand.
TCTCTGCGAACTAGGGCCAGTGCTGCCTGAGAGAGAATCATTATTGTAAGATCAAGCAGACAAATGGAAACTTCTACCTGCAAATACAGTTACTAGATTTAACAAGATAAAATGTTTTGTTAGCTCGAATTCTCATTTTCCAATTTTAAGTTGTTGGACAGTGTTGCTTCCAAATTCCAACTATATCTCTCATCTATTTCTGTTGAATGGAGCTGATCCTAAGGAAAAGATAAAATTATGTCTCACATGTATCACATTAAAAACTAACACGGAATATTTGTAATAGTTGGGTACTTAAGCTATTAAACTTATAGTTTCAATTGACTCATTTAATTTAGCTGAAACTTATCAGTGAATAATTCCATGGCTACTGTTATCTACTTGTGGCAAAACAGATCAGCTTAAGACTTTCTCAGAGGAGCTGATAAAAGGGAAAAGAGAATCTTTGTTCTTGTACTTGTCCAGCAGAAGACTTGGCAAGGCCAGTCTGAGGCTTGAGCCAGTGGCTCATAGGAGTCAAGGTCAGGCTTGTGTTTGTAGTATCCTGTGCTTTCTTTGCCCACAGACTTAGCTCTCTGTTGACCTTGGCTATTTTCACACTGAAAATTGTATATGTGATGCTGTAGTACTTCTTAATGAGCTTGTTTTAATAAGCTTGTCTCAAATAAGTCAGCTTATTTGAGACCTATTCTTCCCAGCTCTCTCTCTCTCTCTCTCTCTCTCTCTCTCTCTCTCTCTCTCTCTCCCTCACTCCCTCCTTCCCTCCTACCTCCCACCCTACTTTCCCTCCTTCCTTCCTTCCTTCCTTCCTTCCTTCCTTCCTTCCTTCCTTCCTCCCTTCCTCCTTTCCTTCTTTCTTGTGACCCTTATTCCGTTGAATTTGGGTCACCTACTCTTACTTTATTTTACAATAGATATGAATTACTGGAATTGAGGATGACATGGCTGCAACAAAAGACAATGTGTGTGACTACAATGTTGTGCTCTTCCTCCTTAGGTCAAAGTGATAAGAATAGCTCTGCTCCCTGCTGAAACCTCCAAAGATGCTCACAGAAGATTATGAAACACATGGCTACTCATATTTATTGCATAATAAAGGATGCATTTTGGTGATAAGAATTGCATAGGGACATATTTATAGGGATGTATTTTTATGTCCTTAACATAAAAATAGCTCCCAGAGCATGTATAGTTTTAATGAAAAATGTTGAATAACTAAATGAGTAACTGCACAAATGAATTATTTATTCTGACTGCCCAGTTTACAGTTGTCCCTTGTAACGTTTGATTTTTGTTTGTTTAGCGGGTTGGTGTTTAGTGGGTTGTTTTGTTTTGGGGGGTGAGTTATTTGCTTGTTTTGAAGTCCAACATTCAAGCTTTCATATGTAACATGATTAAATGTTAGTAGGCATATCAAGGGTGTTGAGGCCAACAAAGATTTGGGGGTAGCAAAATATTAATTGGTCTAACAAGCATTGATTTATTTATCTATCATACATCAATAATATATATCTCCGGTACTATCTATAATTGTGTGCTTGCTCTAAGTTGATGTGTATCAAAGTCTTTCACCAAGAAATTATCTCTAAGCAATAGTCAATTAGTAAATCCCCAACATATCTGTATGGTAGAAAAATAACTTTTATTACACGATAGAAGTGTCTAGTAGTAGTAACATAGAAATTATTATGTTCCGTTACATATAAAAAAAAATTTAAGTTAGAATATTTTGAAAAATAGATAATTGTGACTAAACAGAAGACACATCTGCTTTGAAACATGATGTAAAATTTGGGGTACTATAGAGTTTCAATATATTTTTAGAATATTGTTCTATATTCACTGCCAGTTATAATTCTAAAAATAGTATTTGTATCCACATTATCAAATTTCCCCTATAGTCCTTACAAACATTTTTAATAAAATGCTATATTTTGCCATTTAAAAAATAAATAAATAATGCTGGCAGTGTGGTATAATCTAAGGATGTGTACTAGAAATAAAGTTCGTATAACATGTTTCCTGATATATGCTTTAGTACAGCTCCTTGGTGCAGACTTAAGAATTTTAAATGAAAACCAAAATTAGGGAGAGAGAGTTTTTGAAGACAATGATTACATCTGAAAAATGTATAAAACAGCTGTGGAGACAGCTTGTATAGAGGATTGAATAATGAAATGCATGTGTTTCAACCATGCTTTGACAGTATCCCAATGTCCTTATACATATTAGAAATACATACATATATATTGGAATGCATACTTTGCCAAGGCACACAAAAGAGTGTACATATAATGTTTTAATTGGGTGCTTACAACAGAGGAATTGGGCTGTGAGTGAAAATGATAACATAGTCTGTCATAGTACAGGATTCGAGCGATGCTCAGCATATACCAGCTAAGAGCCTCACAAAAGATAATTTTTATAAAGGGAAGAAATGATGACCTACAGCATGGAAGATCATTTAATAAGAGCCCCGAAGTGGTTTGAAGTAGCATATAGAAACTATATGTCACAGTTCTGTAACTGCTTAGGGCACATGACTGTATTTGCATCAAGTCGCATCATTTTGGCTCTAGGATTATACTTATCAGACAAATTTTAGGTTGCAAAACTGGTTTCTATACCTTTTTTTTAAATTATAACATTTATTTTTTTTTAATTTTATTTTTTTTTATTGGATGTTTTATTTACATTTCCTATGTTGTCCCCTTACCCCATCCCCCACCCACCCCGGAACCCCCAATCCCCTCACCCCTCCTCCTTCTTCTCTGTGGATGTAACCTCTATCTACTCCCCCACTCCCACCTCCCCACCCTCAAAATTCCCACCCCCTGTGGCATCCAGCCTTCATGCGGTCAAGGTTCTCTTCTTCCACCTATGCCCAGCAGGGCCCTCCACTCTTACATATTCAGTTGAAGCCCTGGATCCCCCCCTAAGTGCTCCAAGGCTGGTGGTTTAGACCCTGGGAGCTGTGGTTGGTTGGTATTATTGTTCTCTTCATGGTGCCGCAAATCCTTTCAGCTCCTTCAGTCTTCACTCTAACTCCTCTATTGAGAACCCCATGATCAGTTCAATGGCTAGTTGTGAGCATCTGCCTTTGAATATGTCAGACTCTTGAAGACCTCTGATGAGACATCCATATCAGGCTCTTATCAGCATGCACTTCCTGACTTCCACATCAGCATCTACCTTTGGTGACTGCACATGGGATGGATACTCAGGTGGAAAGGTCTTCAGACGGCCCCTCCTTCAGTTTTTGTCCCTCACTTTGTCTCCATATTTGCTCCCTTGAGTATTTTGTTGCTCCTTCTAAGAAGGACCAAATCACCCCCACTTGGTCTTCCTTCTTTATGGACTTCATGTGGCCTGTGAGTTGCATCTTGGGCATTTCAAGGTTCTGGGCTAATATCCAATAATCAGTGAGTGAATACCATGTGTGTTCTTTTGTGATTGGCTTACCTCACTCAGGATGATAATTTCTAGTTCCATCCATTTACCTAGGAACCTCTCGAATTCATTGTTTTTAATAGCTGAGTAATACTCCATTGTGTAAATATACCACATTTTTTGAATCCATTCCTCAGTTGAAGGACATCTGGGTTCTTTCCAGCTCCTGGCTATTATAAATAAGGCTGCTATGAACATAGTTGAGCATATGTCCTTATTATATGTTCGAGCATCTTCTGGGTATATGCCTAGGAGTGGTATAGCTGGATCCTCGGGTAATGCTATGTCCAATTTTCTGAGGAACCGCCAGACTGATTTCCAAAGTGGTTGTACCATCTTGCAGTCCCACCAACAATGGAGGAGTGTTCCTCTTTCTCCACACCCTCGCCAGCATCTACTATCACCTGAGTTCTTAATCTTAGCCATTCTGACTGGTGTGAGATGGAATCTCAGGGTTGTTTTGATTTGCATTTCCCTGACGACTAAGGATGCCGAGCATTTCTTTAGGTGCTTCTCGGCCATTCGAGTTTCTTCTGTTGAAAATTCTTTGTTAAGCTCTATACCCCATTTTTTAATAGGGTAATTTGGTTGTCTGGAGTCTAATTTCTTGAGTTCTTTGTATATATTGGATATTAGCCCTCTATCAGATGAAGGATTGGTAAAGATCTTTTCCCAATTTGTTGGTTGTCGTTTTGTCCTATTGACAGTGTCCTTTGCCTTACAGAAACTTTGCAATTTTATGAAGTCCCATTTGTCAATTCTCGATCTTAGAGCATATGCCATTGGAGTTCTGTTCAGGAACTTTTCCCCTGTGCAAAATAAGAAAAAAATGAATTCTGAATGAGGAATTTGGAAACACAAAATCATTCCTTTAAGTTTGTGCTCAGAGTGTTGTTCCACCTGCTATGAAAACCCTTTCTGTAGGAGAAGGTTTTCTCTTTTTGGATCCACTACCGTCTTAACTCCAAGCAGTGAAAGCTGTTGCAAAGCAGCATATTAAAAAGCTACAGCTGGGTGAAGGCAGCTTTTAACTATCGACTTAGAGACAGAGGGAGAGAGAACAGCTACATGAAGACATATTTAAGCATAGCTTCTTTAGAAAGAAAAGTATCCTCATTAGTGATTAAATCACTGGAGTTTGGAGTCAAAGAGGTTACCAAATTAAAATAATTTAAATATGAAAATATTCCTTTGATTTTAGTGACTACTGAGATTCGTGTATTTTATTGCTGAGAAATATGCATTATGTACTTGCATATGAAAAATACAAGTAAACGTAAGAAAAGCGTTAGTGTTTTAGGATGCAAAATTAGTCTTCGATTTGTAATTGTAATAATGGGTAAATTTTCAATTTCATACTCTAACCTTGTGCATAGAAGTAAGTCACCTTAACTCTTACGTGGGGTCCATGAACCCTAGTCTTGGTGAGTTCAAATCCTTTGTTACATTATTATAAAACAATATAAAATGATATATATTTTAATAGGTAAAGAGAAGGTTGTAAAAAGTAAGGAGTTTTGTTGATAGCAATGCAAAGAAGAACATTTCTACATTTTATTTATAGAATACTAATATAGAAATACTGGATTTGAAAGACCAGGCTGGAGGGGCTGGCTTTTCTAGTGAAAATAGCTATGGGTTTGGAAGAAATCTTTCTATATGAGATAACAAAAATAGATAAGAATTCAAGAAAGACAAAGTTAGAGACTGTAAACTACAGAAAGTAAGTGATGAGGAAAAATACAGAATACATTGATGGGACTGAAACACTGACCTGTACGCCCATCTGAACTCAGGGTTAGGGACTGACCATACTCAAATACCAATTACCAGCACAAAGAGAACCTTTATTAAGAATATTAAGCAAGAAGATCTGAATCAGGCAGATACAGCACCCAGCAGTGGGTGGCTATGCAGGAGTGGTTTTTAAGCAAGAAAAAGTGGGACTTCTGTGCTAGAGGTTGAGTTGGGGAGTCATGACTGACTGTGTTGGATAGTGTAGCTACATAAGTGATTTTGATAGCTGAACCTTTGCAGTTAACCTCAGGAATGAGGAAGTGGCCAAATAAGGAAATCTAGCAGTTTAGCACAAAAGAAAAAAGAGGAGGGAGTAAAGGATTCCCATACAAAAACAATGTTTGAATATTTGGACCAATTGATATCCTTCAAATATATATTTAAAAAAGCAAACAAGAAAACCAAAACAACAAAACAAAACCCACCTAATCTGAAAGCCATAATATATGTGCAGAGGCCTGGAGGCAGAATCATGTTCGCCTTGTGTATGCTACCTGCCACCTCATCTCTGTGAGTTCATATAACCTTGGCTCATGTTGATTTAGAAGGCCTTGTTTTCTTGGTACTTCCTCCCTGTATCTAACACTCTGCCTTCTCTTCCATGGGTTTCCCTGGTCTCTGAGGGCAGAGACTTTATGGAGACATGCCATTTAAGGCTGAGTTTCCAAGTCTCTCACCCTCTGGATTAAGTAAAACTTACCTTAATTGGACATTCATGGATTTGATCTCTCTCTCCTTGTAATTTTCAGGTTTAACAGGAGGAGGTCTCTGATGAAGGTTGAATAAGACACTGATCTATGAGTTATTACTAAAAGTCATTTTAATCACTACATTTCTTCATTTTCTTTGACTGTTATTATTTGGTTTTCCTTTAAGTCCCCTGACTATCTACTGTCTGGTTCTTTGTCATTTAAATAGTATTGTTGGGTATGTGGTCCATCTCATAGAATGAGCTTTAAGACAAATCAGTTTTTGGTTGGTTGTTCTCACAAACTTTGTTACCACTACCATAGAATATCTTGCAGGAACTACACCTTGGAAACATAGTGAACCTTTGATGTGTAAAGGGGAAAAAAGACTGTAAAATACCCAACAAAATTGAGAGATAGGAATAGTTGAATTTTTTCCTCATTTTCAATTCATAAACAAGAAGCAGAATGTCTCTAGAAGTCAAGATTGCAAAACCAAAATATCAAATGACGGACCAACAAAGCTGCCTAGAGAATAGGTTGGAAAATTATGCATTAATGGCTCCTTTGGAGACTGACTATTACACTGGGGAATGAAGTGGGCAGACTGAGAGAAGCTCTGAAATTAAACTCTAAGCACAGGAGAAAAGTGATGCACAGTTAGCCCCAAAGCTATGCTTGTTCCTCACACTAGGATCACGAGGCATGGAGAATCCCATTTGTACCTCTCAGGAGCTGGCATGCACTGAAACCCAGTGGAGGAAGCACATTCAAGCTATGCATGCTGTCAACCAAATCCCAGTAAGGAGAAACATCCTTTTGTAAATTTAAAGGCAAGCTAAGACAGGTCCATATCATATCCCTGGATACTGAAATCACACAGGGAAACAGGATCACACAATATGTTTCAAAAATAAGAGGTGTCCCAGTGGTAAATACACTAAAGTGGCTGGAGGGCTGGGACATTTGTAATGGAGGTTGAACCCTGCTGTGGCAGCAATTGTTTCACAGGAAACCTTTTCTTCACTGAAGCTCTAAATATGGAACAATCCAGCCTAACAATTTTCAGTTGGAAAATACTGGGCAGCTCTTTCTCCAACAGAGTTAAATAGAAGGCTCAGACAAAAACCAGAGCAAACAAAAAAATAAAACATGAAAAAAAAAGACAAAAGAAAAAAGGAAAGAAAAAAATAATGATCAGAATATGCCAGGTATAGAGATCATAATTTAAAAATATGAATTTATAACTCATCTCTATGCAAGAAGTATGAGATGCGGGTATAGAATGTAAACTCAATAAATTCTGATCTGAGAGTTTCCTAAGTCTTGGGAAACAGGTTACCATTTGGATGTAGAAAGACATTATGCTATCAAAGAGACAAGATCAGAAGAGAATGTATACAATGACATTACAGTTGAAGTTTTGAACATATAAAATTAAGAACAGTGAAAGCAGAAAAAAGAATCACAAAGTTAGATATGCAGGCAAATCACTCAGATTAATAGCAAATTTTCATCAGAATTGCAAAAAGCTGGGAGTGGGGGCATGGAATCAAGTATTCTAACCTCTGAAAAACAGTAATCACCAACCCAGATTAACTGATTCTCTTCACAAAATAATAATTACAAAGCTATCCCTCATAATTGAAGAAGAAAACCTTCCCACAATGAGAATACAAACTATAAGAATTATTACCACTAAGCCATTACTCCAAAGTGAGCAAACAGTATGCACACTGAGGAAAGAGGTAAACACACCCAGAATGCCACAAGAAAGGATCAACTGCACTGAATAGCAAACATGCAAATAATGATCAGGACAGTAAAAAGTATTAGAACAAGATTAGAGAAACTAAGGCATAAGTGTGAATAATGCTCTGATTATTATGTTCTCAATTTTCAAATAAGAAAATAGACTAAAAGATCAGCTTTAAAAATAGAACAAAATTTGCCTCCAAGAAGCACAACTTACTCGCAAAGTCACACAAATAGTGGAAAGATATAGTTCAAGCTTCCAAGGAAATGGAACTCGTTTTTCAAAAGGCAAGAGCAGCCATGCTAATATTAAACAAACTGAATTTTATATCAAAATTAGTCAGGGAGACACAGAAAGTCACTTCATATTAATTAGAAAATAATTCACCTAGGATCTAAAACAATTCTAAACTTTTATACACTCAATTTCAGAACATACAATTTTATTAAAATGAACTACTGGCTTTAAAGATTCAGGCTGTTTTCAAGACAGTAGTAATGGGTCATTGGTCATCTAGATAAAATGTACCTATAAAAATCAGGATTAAATGGCATTACAGGTTATAGATCAATAGTCGAGCTATATATAAAATCTTCCACCAAAACATTCCATACATGTGTATGGAACTTTCTGCAAATATACTGTATCTTAAGAAACAAAATAATTCTTACCAAATATAAGAGAGATGGTGTTGGAGAGGGAGATAGAAGTATAATTTTAGATTCATTATGATAAAAATGGAATAAATGTAGAGCCCAATACAAAGAAAACAACAGACTACCATGTTGTTGATCTTTCTCTAGTTAAAGGAAATTTCCACTTTCCTGGAAAGAGATTTTACAGTAATTTCAGCTTCTCTTGGCATTTTACTTTCAACAAGGCTGAGTTGGATTGTGGGATAGATAAGTTAGGTAAAGAGTACAGCACAGTGACTGGTACCTCTCAGATTCAAAATGATAGCATCTTCACTAAAGACAGGGTCTCGTGTTATCAGACTGACCCATATTACATTTCTGATTTTATAACAATAAACAATAGTGGGTTCTTCATTATAATATACAGGAATATCATCAGGCTTTGATTGTGTCATATAAATTATTCTTCTTTATTTTTATGTTTTGGGGATTCTGAAAGATGCACTGGTTAGATTATTCCAATTTCTCATTATGAATATAAAATATCATGTTTTCACATTCATTGTGCATATTTAGCATAGAAGGGAAACAGCAGGTCACACACAAATTCATTGAACCTGAACAATATTGAATTATGGGTTATTGAATTATGGGTTATTAAATAAAACCTGCACTGAAAAAAAGAAGCATAAACACCAAACAAATAATTACTAATGATATTCTGCAATACTCATTTTATGCACCAGGTTCTCAGCATATATATATATATATATATATATATATATATATATATATATATATATAATAGCATTCAGTTTAGTCCTTTATGGGATTGGGAGTGAGAACTAGTGAATCTTTGACACTTGTGACTTATTTGACACTTAAGCTCTGTTTGTTTAAGATGTACAAATACTATATGCAACATACATATATACAAGAGATAACAGCACCTGACTGTATGAAAAATAAATGGGTTAAGATTGAAATTAGGAAAGAAATTAAAAGACTTTCCATAATTGAATGAAAGCGACTACACAATACCCAAGTCTATGGGACACAATAAATGTGGATCTACGAGGCAAGTTTATAGCACTAGCTGCTTTATTAGTTAGGGTTTTACCTTTGTAAACAGACACCATGACCAAGGCAAGTCTTATAAATGACAACATTTAATAGGGGCTGGCTTACAGGTTCAGAGGTTCAGTCCTTTATCATCAAGGCAGGAGCATGGCCACATCCAGGCAGGCATGGTACAAGTGATGCTGAGAGTTCTAAATCTTTATCTGAAGGCTGCTAGCAGAACACTGGTTTCCAGGCAGCTAGGATGAGGGTCTTAAGCTCACACTCACAAAGACACAACTACTCAAGGCTATACCTATTCCAACAGGGCCACACATTCTAGTAGTGCCACTCCCTGGGCTGAGCATAGACAAGCCATAACACTGCTATAAGATGTAAACGGGAAATCATGGATATAACAATGTTTGGATTAACGTGATGTCTACCCCAAGTTAAGGTGAAATCCAAATCCTACAATACCTGATGGCCAGGAACAGTCAGCATAGCTCAGAACCTTAGGGTAGAACTCAATATGAGTGGAAAAAAAATCAGTGAAATGATTCCTAATGATATTCAGCAATTCTTATATATTGGGGCCTTGTCAAGTCTTCATCAGACAGGCTTTATTTGGCATCAGTTGGGAACAGGTGTAGAGGCTCAAAGCCAGACATTATACAAAGAGAACGAGTCTTGGATGTCTCTACCAGGTCCCTCCCCTCGGAAATCAGAGAGACCCATGGAAGAGGGGGAAGAAAGTTTGTAGGAATCAGGAAATTGAAGATAACAGGAAAACATGACCCATTGAGTCAACTACACAGGACTCACATGGGCTCACAGATTCTGAAGTAGCCAGCATGGGACCTCCATGAAGATGCACCAAATCCTCTGCGCACATGTTATGGGTGCTAGCTTGGTGGCTTTTCTAGGACTCCTAACAGTGTGGTGAGACATGTATCTCTGAGTCATTTACCAGCTCTTGAGACTCTTCCTCCTACTGGGTTGACTTTTCTGGCCTCGATACAGTAACATTTGCTTTGTTTTATTTTTATCTTGTTTAGTCCTGTCTGGCTGTCAGGTTTGGGAGGTATGCTCTTTTCTGAAGAGGAATTGAAGCTGTAGTGGTTCTAGAGGAGAGGGGAAGGTAGAAGATTCTGAGAGGAGTGAAGGAGGGGAAACTGGTTAGAATGTATTGTATGAGAGAAGAATCTACTTTTCTTTTGCAGCGTTTAATTGCTTCTTTGTGAATTTCATATCATGTACTCCAATCCCATTCATCTTCTCCTCCCCTAATACTGACATTCCACCTTTGCAACCTCCCCACACAACAGACAAAATAAATCCCACTGTGGAAGCTGTAGAGTGTCACAGTGTGTCCCACAGTATACACTTTTGACCATACTTCTTTGGTCACAAATGTTCATGGCAATGAGACCAGCAGGTCTGATAAAAGGCATCTGGCATCTGCTACACTATCACCAGGTCTCCTCTGGGATTACATATTGTTATTCTGTATCGGTGAGATCCTGTAGTTCTGGATCTGTCCAAGCCACTCTTTCATGAATTCCAGCAGTTCATTAATGCGGTAGATATTGGGGTGGGCCAGTTCAAAGCTCTGGATCTGGGCCTGAGAGATAGATGAGCTAGTTAACCCTCCAGTTCTGCTACACATATAAAACTGATTTTCTGCTCTACCTCAGCTGGCCCATCCATTGCCACAGTCAACAAGAGGCAGAGCCAGTCCTCCCATGCTCATGCAGTAAGGATAGCTCACCAGCACCCTCACATCAGGGAACAGCTCTACTGTGCTTGCTACCTAAGAGAAGTCCCACTCTCCTGGGGTAATCTCAGCAGTGGTCTCAGGAATGTTGTGCCTATCCTATGCATTACGGCATTGGGAAATCTCATCTTGTGCATGGCTTGTCCCCCAAGACTTATACCATACTGGACTGGAGGTTTTTTCAGGTTCATGTTTGTTTTTATGTTTTGTTTTGGTTTTTGTTTTTTTTTTCATGGAGTGTTAAGATACTAATCATACAGATCAGAACAGCAGACATAGCCACACCTAAAATGCCTCTAGGGACAGAGAGAAGAGGGGTGGTTGGAGCCTCTAGGAAGTCCCAGAGAACTTGGAGGTCGTAGGCTCCCAGAACTCTATGGGGATGGGATGACCTTAGCTGAAATGCTCAATTGTGGGGAGATGAAACCTGAAGGGACCACCTCCAGTAGAATCACAGGATCCCCATTGACAGGCTCTGGTCACCAATCTCCCTTCAAAATTTCTGACCCAGAATGGTCCTGACTAAAAGAAATATAGGAAGAACAGAAATTGAAGAAAGGGCCATACAGAAACTGGCCCAACTTGGGTTCTATCCTATGAGTGGGCACTAAAGCTTGACGCTATTACTGATGTCATGTTGTGCTTACAGACAGAAGCCTAGCAGGTCTATCTTCTTAAAAACTATGAGCAATTGATTGAGACAGATGCAGATACTTACCACCAACCATTGGACTAAGGTTGGGGACTCCTATTGAAGAATCAGGGGAAGGATTGAAGGAGCTGAAGGGGATGGCAACCCCATAGGAAGACTAGCAGTATCAACTAATCTGGACCCCTGGGAGCGCCCAGAGACCTTGGCTTACCACCAACCAAAGAGCATTCACGGGCTGGTCCATGCCAGCCTGCTTAAGTGTAGTAGAAGTCTGCCTTGTCTGGCCTCAGTGGGAGAGGATGTACCTAATCCTGTAGAGACTTGATGCTCCAGGGAAGGAGAATGTGTGTGTGTGTGTGTGGGGGGGTATAGAGTAGAGGTAGGTGGGTAGGGGAGGGAAGTGAGAATGAGGGGGTAGTGGGTTTTGGGTGTGGGGGAACACCCTCTCAGAGGAAAAGGGGATGGGGGATGGCATGAAGAAGTCTTGGAGGGAGGACTGGGAAGGGGGCAACATTTGGAATGTAAATAAATAAAACAATGAAAGGGGGTAGGAAAACACTAAAACCTGAAAAAAATGTATTTGTATTTTTAAGTTCAGGAGTTTTAAATTTGAGTAACTGATCCAAGCTTAGGGAAGCAAGTCCAAACTATGACTCATCTAGAAATAGCTGACAGTAGAGAAAATAAAGATACTTTCCAAAAAACACACTTTGATTTATGATATTCTTTCTTTTACTATAATAACTTCATAATAATTTTGAATTGTCATTTTGAATTTGAAAGATATTGAATCATGGAATTTAGGATAACCCAGAGTATATGTTTCTCAGCCATAGTTACCTATACTTGGTTTTTCAGTATAAAATATCTCTTATACCTTTGACAAAAAATAAGTAAAGAGAAGAAAGGAAGGGAGGAAGGAAAGAAGGGAGGGAAGAAGAAAGAAAGAAACTGAAGAATACCTTAGACAAATGCTTTCCAGCCATTTGAGTTTACTCTATTGAGGATTCTCTGTTTAGATGAAAACCTATACCCTGATTTTAAATTGGAATATTTTTTTTTATTCCAAGTTTCTTGAGTTCTTTATATATACTCAATATTAGTTGTCTATCTTATGTGAAGTTGGTAAAAAAAAATCTTTTTTTTCAATTTGTATTATTCTGCTTGGTCTAAATGATGTACTTTTTCTTTAAATTTATTTTTAGTTTCATGAGGTCTCATACACTAATTGTTTGTCTTAGTATTATCAGTGTACTGTTCAGAAAATCTTTTTCTGTGCCAATGTAGTCAAGGCTATCTTTTAGTTTCCTTTTATCTGGGTAAGTGCATCTGGTTTCATACCAAGGTCTTTAATCCACTTGGAATTGAGTTTGGCAAAGGTTATATAAATGGATTTATCTGTATTCTTCTACATGCAGGCCTAAAGTTTGACCAGCAACATTTGTTGAATATGATGTGTTTTGATTTGTTGTATTGTGTTGTGGTTTTCCCAGTATGTATTTCTGAGTTCTTTATTAAAATTTAGGTATCTACAATTATTTCAACTTATGTTTAGGCCTACAATTTGATACATTTGAACAATGGGTCTATTTTTTTGCCAATGAAATGCTGTTTTTATACTATAGCTTTGCAATACAACTTGAAATAAAGAATAATCATGAATAGTGAGACTTCCATCATTCTTTTATAGCTCAAGTTTTTAAGTTATCGTAGTGTGTGTGTGTGTGTGTATTGTGTGTTTCCATACAAAGTTTAAAATTATTCTTTCAAGATCCATAAAGAATTGTGTTGGAATTTTGATGGCTATTACCTTGAATTTCTAGATTGTTTTTGGCTGGAGGGGCATTTTTACTCTGTTCATCCTACTGACCCATGGGTACTGGTTTGGAATGATGAATGGACATGGTGAATATTATAATCTCAAAAGTAAAAGAACAAACAAACAAAAGATATAGATCTTGCCTGGGCTTTTAAAAAATAGCAATACAATGGCTGATTAAATAAACCAAGAATTGACACAAAGAATTGCATCACATCTGAAAATGTTTGCACAGCAAAGGAACTATTTAATTGGAAGAATAGATTACAGAATGGACTCTTCGAAAGCTACACCTATGACAGAAGATTAATATCTAGAACATATAAATAATACAGAAGTCATTATTGAACACCTGACCAATATGCGATTGAACTAGTTTTCTTATATGAATTACAAATGATTAATAAATAAATAAAAACTACTTAAAATGCTTAACCATAAAAGAAACTCAAACTGAAAACCAGCCAGATCCATCTCAACTTAATCAAAAAGGCAATCTTTATGTAAACCTCAACAAACACTGATGGGGATTTGAAGAAAAGGAAACTTTATACATGATTTATTGACTCCCGAAGTCAGTATTGTCCTTTAATAACTAAAAGAAATACTACCAATGTCCTAGCTATTTCTGTGCATACACACTCTGAATGGCATCTGAAAAAACATACTACAGATACTTGAAGTTCTATTTATAGAGGCTAGGTTTTATTACCAGTACCCACGCCAGTGTTTCTCAAATCTATGAAACATGACCCTTTGGCAAACCTTTATCTCAAACAAATGTACATTATGATTCATAACAGTAGCACAATTACAGTTACAAAGTGGCAAAAATGTAGGCCAAACCAGATTTATGGTTGGGAGTCACCACAACATGAGGAACTTTGTTAAGAAGTTCACAGCATTAAGAAGATTGAGAATCACTGAGCCATAGCCATCTGCTGAAAAGCAAATAAAGCAGGTGTAACCTATATGTACAATGGAATTTTATTAAGCATAATGAGGAACACAATTAGGAGGAGAGACATAACTTGAAATTGCTATATATAGTGAACAAGTCTGATATCCAAATACGTAAAATCATTTATGTGTACTAGAATGGAGATGAGTGAGACTGTGAGGGTGAGCAGATATTACATAAAAGTGGTGTAACTTCCATAAAATGTATTGCTAAAATGTGTGACTATGTATACTGAACATGTGTAAGTAAAATTTAATATTAAAAATAACAGCATTTTACCCTTCTGTAGCTAGTGTTTAAAGGAAGTTCTGTTGAGCAAAGGTATTATCATTGAAAATGAATACAAAAGGTTTTCTAATTTGATAGGCAAAATAATTCTGCTTTATAATTTTATGTTACACATAAAGAACTTCAGACCTACTATGTTGATTTCCGATGAAGATGATTACATTTTTCAAATATATTAATAAGGTATGTGACTGGGTTTCCAGAAAAATAGAATCTAAAAAGGATTGATTTCCTTTAAGGATTTCTGCTGCATATGCTTGTCCTTTAGCTTTCCATACTGCAGACCAAAACATGGTTATTTCTTAGTATGTACTTTGGGTACTGTAACTGCCCATTCTGCCCCATGTTTGGGATCCACTTTGTAACGGCATATTCTGCTGCTCCTGTCTGAGGGTCAGGGTCTAGCAAGAGAGAGAGAGAGAGAGAGAGAGAGAGAGAGAGAGAGAGAGAGAGA
>NW_021604567.1:5496627-5511888 GCF_004785775.1 Grammomys surdaster
AGAGAGAGAGAGAGAGAGAGAGAGAGAGAGAGAGAGAGAGAGAGAGAGAGAGGATGGAGGGGCGAGAGACACGAAAAATGGAGTCAAGACAGAGTCTGATCAAGTTTCATTTATTGAAATAAAATCCTGAGTATTTATACACTTTACCACATGCCTTGCCCCCGTGGACAAGCACAGCTAAAGGCACTACGTCATGTGCCTTGCAGTGTGGATATCACATGCACCTAGCTAGCAGTGTGGAGACCACTCGCACCTAGCAGCTGGTGGCACTAAGCAGCAAAACAAGGTATGTGAGAAAAACAAGATGTTTATCAGAGTGTGCTCAGCTGTTGTGGGCTGTTGAAAACAAGTCTCTTGTCAGGGTATATGGTTCGAGATGGCTGCAAAGATGATAGCCGCTTTCAGCTAGGAGTCGGCTCCCAACAGGATACCAATAAGGGGATTTTTAGGAGTTATGGTAAACATTCCACATATCATGGAATCACATTAAAAGCTACCAATTGTACCCCCACACTCAGTTGGAATTCCATATTTAATCTTCTGATATATTCCATGTTTAATCATCTTAATTTTATTTTTACATGGTAGTTCCATTCTCTGCACTTTTTTTTCTTAACCTCAATAAGCTTCCATCTGCAGAGCAGCTTTTAGTTCATAGCAATTGAGAATAAAGTAAACTTCCACATACCCCGTACCCCTTACATACTTGCTCTTCTCTACAAGACTAGTGCATTTGTTTTAATCAATCAATCCAAAGGTACATGGTCATCACCCTAAGTCCATAGCTTTCATTAGGCTGCAATCATGATATTGTGCATTCTGTATGCTTTCATTAATATTCAGTGACATATACCCGTCATGGTAACACAGTGTTGTAAAATGTTCAGTGCTTTACTTTCTAAACACTCTTTTCCCCTAGACTTACTGCAACTTGATATGCCAAGGCTGCTTGATAGTCATGGGAGGACTCCTCTTAAGAAAATGAGAAGAGGAGTGGTTTTGAGGAGATGGAGGATTGAAAGGAGAGAAAGGAGGGGAAACTACAGTTAGGATGTGTGGTGGTCCCATAGACTCTCACGTGCTTAAATCCTTGGCCCATAGGGAGTGGCAAAATTAGGAAGTGTGGCCTTGTTGGAGGAAATATGTCAGTATGAAGGTGTGCTAAAATGTGAAATATTCTTAAGCCATCCCCAATGACACAGTCCCCTTTGGCTGCCTGAAGATCAGGATGCTAATCTCTCAGCACCATGTCTGCCTGCACACTACCATACTTCTCAGCATGATGAAAATGGACTAAACTTCTGAAACTGAAAACCAGACCCAATTAAACAGTTTCCTTTATACAGTTGCCTTGATCATGGTGTCTCTTCACAGCAGTGAAACCCTAACTCAGACAGGATGTAAAGTCAGTTAATTAATTATAAATTAAAATCTTTAGAAACTAAATTTATTATCTTTCCATATATTACATCCTGAGTGCAGTTTGCCCTTCTTCCTCTCCTCCCAGATTCCCCCAGTTCACACAGATTGACTTCTTCTCTATTTCCCCTTAGAAAAGAGCAGGCTTCCCAGGAATATCAACCAAACATGGCTTATCCTGCTACAATAAGACTAGACATGTCCTCTCATATTATGACTAGAGGGGCAACCCGGTAGGGGGAAAGGGTCATAACCACAAACAAATGTATCAGAGACAGACAGTGTTCTCACTGTTAGGAATCTCACAAGAAGACCAAGCTATGCAACTATAGTATATATGCAGAGGACCTAGGTGATAACCATGCAGGCACTTTGATTGTCAGGTCAGTCTGTAGGAGCCCCTAGAGGCCCAGGTTAGTTGATTTTTTGGGTTTTCTCATAGTATTTGTGACGCCTCTGATTCCCACAATCCCTCTTCCCTGTATTCTTCAGAGTATCCCCAAAGCTCCTCTTAATGTTTGTCTATAGGTCTCTGTGTCTGTTTCTATCAGTTGCTGGATAAAACCTCTGATGATGGTTATAACAGGGTCCTGTCTACAAGTAAACCATTAGGAATCATTTCATTGACATTTTATTCTCAGTTATATTTGGTTTTATCCTAGGTCTCTGGTATGCAGCCTCTGGTTCATAGCCCACTAGGCAGTGTCTAGGATCTTGGGGTAACCCTATCTAAGCAAGTCAAAGAGTTACATGACAAGATCTTTAAATCTCTGAAAAAAGAAATTAAGAAGATATCAGAAAATGGAAAGAAGTCCCATCCTTATTGCTAGGTAGGAGTAACAATCAAAATAGCCATCCTACTAAAAACAATCTTTAGCTTCAATGAAATTTTTGTCAAAATGTCAACATAATTCTTTATATGTATTGAAAGGCCAGCATTCAACTTCATATAGAAAAACAAAAGGCCCATGATCATTAAAACAATCTATGCCAAATATAACCTGATTTTCAATTAATCGTTTAGATCCACAAACTCTGCCATTGTTGTGTAGTAAGCTGTAAAGAACTATGACAGTATAGGATGATGATACCTATTTGCTCTCTGCAGAATCAAATCCCAGGTTTTGTATTCATCCTTCTGTATACTGTAGTATTTTGCTTTGTGTTTTGTGTGTACATCTACCTTCTGACAAGCCTCAAACTATTCACATACAGGAAATAATAGAAAGCACAAATTTTCAAAATTATTTAAGACATTATTCTGAATTACAGTTAGCATAAGTTCATGAAGCAGGTCTCTGAAAATCTTCCACACACTCCTCTTAATCATATTATCTAATTCTGCTATCACACAGAAGCTAGATTCAAGGTACTTTTATGTATATGTACATTCTCATGTTGATTAATATCTTTGTATATGACTAACTTGAAGCTTGTAGTATCTACACACCAAGTCCATGCAGAAGAAGTAGCCTCAGACATTGCAAGAGTTTGAATTCCAGTTGATTATTAAGCAGATCATTAAAATCAAATTGCTTGTATTCTGCAGAAATGTAATTTAAATACGAATGTTTGTTTAAAGTGATCAGGCAATGGTACATGCCATGTAAGTTTCATCAGCAATGACCTTAGCTTTCTTATAAAATTCTCTTTTATCCAACGGCCCTAGCTTGCGGATGTGGAATCTCGTACTCCAGCTTCTTTTACCAGTTCTATCTTCATGTAAATAACTTGATCTGGTTCACTCATCTTTTTCTGGATTCACGAAAGAGAAGAAATGTTTATCCTATAAAGTATGTCACAGAAGTTTCCTAGAAACAATCCTTGCCTACACTGAGCTCCTATGATATTGTCTTTTGTGACCTTGAGTGTAATGCATGCATCTTTATCTTTAAAAGTTGGTTAGCAGACATTTAGAATCTAAGAGCATTTGAGGAGTGGTATAACAATCTAGTGTAGTAGAAAGTTTCTAAATTATGTGAAGGTGATCCTAATGAAATCTCCAAATAAGGAAGGAGATTGAGTCCCAGCTGATCAGCTCTTGTCACTAAACCATCCAGGACTGGCAATAGGTTCTACCTAATTGAGTTGCTGACTAAATGGATATAAGGAAATCCCCAAATAGCATAGTTCATTACTGAGGCAATTGGTCATTCTCTACAAACTGACAACAAGGTCTCATCGATGAAGACAATACCTACACAACTCATTGAATATAGAAAGTTTGAGCTGTTGCATACATAGACCCTTCAAGCCCATATTCTAGTGTCTATGACATGGAAAATTACTCTACAGGCTAGTGACATAAAAATATGAACACAAACCCACCCCCAAACATTTGATCTATTATCAGACTTGCCTGATAAGTATGCTATGGCTATAGTAGCACAAACCTTGTAGGAGTAACCAAACATTGACTTAAGGTCCATTCCATGAGATGGAGTCCATATCTGTCACTGGTTTTGTACTTGAACACCAGACTAGATATTCTAGAGACCCAGGGTGAAAGCAAATACAACTGGTCTTAAAATATCAAGAAAATGATTCCTAACAATATTCTTGTATACTTATAGATTGATGAAATAATTCAACAGTCATTAGAGAGGCTCCATCCTACAGTAGAGATGAGAATACATTAGACACCCACAGCTAGACATAATGCAAAAAATGAAAGACTTTGGAACACACAAGTCTAAATGAGATGTTTCCATCAAATCCCTCTCCTCAGAACTGAGGGAACCCTGTAGTAAATGAGGCAAAAGAAGTAGAGGAGACTGAGAGAACCAAGGACAGCAGGTGAACAAGGCCCTCTAAAACCAGCGAGTAGTATTCCAATGAATTCACAGAGACTGAGACAGCAATGATAGGCCCTACAGTGGATCTGCATCAGGTCTTCTGCCCACATTCTATAGCTTTCAGTTTAGTAATTTTATGAGACTCCTGAATATGTAAACATGTGGGTCTCTGATTCTTGTACCTTTTCTGGGGCTTTTTTTGTGTTTTGTTTTTCTGCTAGCTTGGCTTATCCAATGCTGTAAAATATTTTTTTTCATATCATCTTATATTTTATTTTATGTTTTCAATAACAAAACATGGAAGAATTGTATGTTATACCAATAAAGGAAACTTGACAGTGATGGTGGATAACAAACAAACACAAAACAAATACCTCCAACCTCCCAAAACTGCTCAACAATCCTTATCTAAATTTACCTCCTCAGATAGTATTTTCAATCACTCATGTAGGATCCATGCATCCTTGTGATTCAAACTCCTCAGTTCTGTATAACAGGATAGTCTTCTCAGCCAGTATGCAGTCGGTTTGAAGATCTGATTATCTGCTCTTGAGTCAGTGCTTCATACTGAGGCAAAGCACATTACATCATGCTAATAGAAAGCATTTAGACTGAAGAGTAATCAGAGCCTATCAGTAGATATAACAAGTTGTACAACTCTATCAAATATATATGTAAAGAGTAAGAAGAGACTATATGGGATTTGAGAAGAGCTAGGATAATATGCTGATGGAAACATAAAAGAACCATGGTCTGAGACAAAAAGAATTAGATATCTACAACAGGCCTAAGGTTCCTTGGCACATCTGTAAGATGTTTTGCTAGGTATTGGTTAGTTATCACAGGAATTAGAATGGAAGACCATACAAAACAGCACTAGATATATAGTATAAATATATACTGTTATTTTGCTTCATAAATCTTTTTCACTTTATTAACTATATTTATAGAAATGAAATATACATGCATAAAATTTTATCTCAGATATGATTTAAGCCATCATTATTATAAATGTTACTGCAATAAGTAAGACCATTTTCCTCTGGTTAGTATTGTTTTTAAAATAAGATCATATATTTTATAAATGCATTTATTAATAAAATTAAAACTATAGCTTTCTGAACTGAAGTAATGGGGTATAGATTTAGTGACATACGTATAAGGGTCTTCTCATTTAAAGATTCTTTATTTTAACACATATAAGTTTATAAAATGTACTTTTCACAATTAAATACATCATTTTGTGGTTGTTCACTTAAACTTTAAGTATCAGTCATCATGTAGACATTATGAAATATGATGAATTACAGTTGTCAGAGAAACTGAGATAATGTACAACACATCAACAGTTTTCCTGAATTGTTTAGTAACTCTTAGGGAATCACCTACCACGTTATAAATATTCTTGCTTCAAAAACCTAAGGAATACCTTAAAGTAAACTCTAATAAGCTATACTATTCAAAAGATACAAATGACAATTCTTGACTATTTCATTTTTAGAGCACTTTAGATTGAGAGAAAAGCATAGACAGTTCTGTCTTTCTTCAGTTTCGTAGACGTGTAGCCTTGGCTAGTGCTAGCACCGTGGCATGGTTCACTTGTAACAACTGAAGAATCTGTATTGTCCTAGCACTGTTGTGCTATAACACTATTGTGTGCATCAGGGGTCAATCTTGATACTGTAGGTTCTTTGGGGTTGATCATTGTCTCACACTGTTTACTGTCACCTTAGTACTGTCAAGAATACTTTCACTCTGCTGAAGTCCCCACTCATTCCTCAGTTGCTCATAACCCCTGCCTGTCACTAAACCATTCATCGTCTATTGGTTTGCTCACATGGGGTTACACTGCGTCATATTTACAGGTTTACTTGTGTTTCTAAGTTCCAAATATGTTCATGATTATGCCACTGTTTATTTTTCCCTTTACCGAATATATTGGTTGTTCCCAAGTGCTGATAGTCATATAATGTCTTCTGGTGAAATATCCATGTTCGGCTTTTCGATTCACTTGGCAGACAAGTATACCTGCAGAATCATAAGTTAACAATTGTTGAAAAAGGCACTAGTAAACTGTCTTGAATTGTGGGATGGCTAGTTTGCATTATCATCTTCAATGTTCTGTCCTACACCAGCATCAGAATTCAGAGTTTCCGATAAGTCTAGCTTTTGTTCTTTGTAAAATATGTCTAAAAGGGTAGCTTACATCATAGTTTCATGGTAAAATTTCCCTTTAGCATTTGTTGTGCACCTTTCTATATGTTTATTTTTTCAATCAAATTTAAAAGGAAAGCGAACAAAACTAACACAAATAAGTAACAGCAATAGATAACTCAGAATGTAAGGGAATTATTAGAATATTAGGAGCCTGACTTCTTAAAGAAATAGAAAGAAAACCTATTTAGATATTTCCCATGTTTAATCCATTATTAAGGTATCATCATCAATAATAGACAAGCTAGTACATCACCATACTATTGAAGAAGGAAAAAATAAATCAATTCTCTGAGGTCATCATACCTGCCTAATTACTATACTTTTTTAAAACTAGGATATACTAAGAACAACCCACCAAAATAAAACACTCACAACAAGTCAAGTATTTTGCAAATAAAGTGAGAAGCAAGATACTCATTTACTTCTTCAGAAATGCTAATTAATCATGAACTGAGCTGTAGAGGCCTTACCTGAGAGGCCTACTTACAGCGAATGTTTGTGTGTTAGAAACGATGGCAGTATTCCAAAAAGAAATCTTTCATGTGAGTAATAAAGGAAAAAGGAACACAGCAAACTTCCATCTTAATTGCAAATATCACAAAGAAATTTAGACACCCAGAGGAAAGAACCTAAACAAGAGACTAGAAATGATTAAAAAAAAAAAAAAGAAAGAAAGAGACATTGTCAAAATGAATTCTCTAAGGAAATAGGTAGAAATTACAGCACTGCTCTGAAGAAACCACACTTGAGCTCCTAATTTACATCTGACAGTAATATTTTCTGATCGCAGATATATAAAGGAATTTAACACAGGCCTAAATAAAAGCAGAGAGTCTGCTGGGCAAGCAAGCACTGATGTTGCTGCTACATTTGTGATCTTCAGTTTTTTTACATGAGAAATAGAGTCATTAAGTTCAAATATTAAAGAGCAAAGGGGTACATTGTCCCATTTGTAGTATTTATCATTCTATCACTTTTACTTATTATTATATGTTGTCCTCGGTACTCATGAGAGGAACAGTTTTTATTGTAATTTTAAAAATATTTTCCAGTTGAAACAGCATTACATCACTTCTGCCCTCCCATAATGCCCTCAGGGCGATAGGTTCATTTTAAAAATTATTATTGTTGCATATATCACACATGTGCATGTTTGATACATGTATGCGTATGAATTGAACCAGCTGAGCTCAGTTTTCTCGGTTGTGGATATATGGTTTTAAGACTGACTATGTGTTGAACAACCAATAAGGAAGAGGCTCATGTCTGGGAGAGGTTAAATCTCCTCCCATAAGTTACTAATTAACTGTAATTCTTCCTCTAGGGTTGGAATCCTGCAAAGTTTTCCTCCTTCTACGTTAACACATTCATAAATATTGTCATTTGTCTTGTCTTATATATGGAACCTTTTCTAGGTAGGATGGACTATTATTTCACAGCATGCTTGCTGACAACCTGGCTCTTACACCTTCTTTCCCTCTTCTGTGGAACTTTCTGAGCCATAGATTTCAGAAGTTGTGAAGTATATGTATCTGTCGATGCTCTCTATGATATTTTACCCTCTGGATTATGTCCAGTTGTTTTCTGTGATGATATCCATTTGCTTAGAAGATAGACTTATTTCATGACAGGAGCTAACTACACTGCTCCAAGGACTTGAATTCAGGAACTGCAGAGAGAACAGATAACATTAGTTTGTCTGTGTATTGATTACCTCCCTCAATATATTTTTTTCTGAGTTCATTCATTTAATTGTATATTTCATGATTTTATTTCTCTTTACAAGTAACTATTAATCTACTGTGTACATGGAGCCACATTTTCATTATCTATACATTGGTTGAAAGATATATAAGTTATATCCATTTCCTGGTTATTGAAAATATGGTGGCAATCTGAATATTGCTCAGGATGTTTCTTTGTACTAAGATGTCACACTCTTTATGCCTAGGCCAAGAATGTTGGGTCAATACAGTCGATTTATTTTTCAGTTTTTTGAAAAGAACTTTTCATACTGATTTCCAGAATAGATGCATCAATTTATATTTCCAGCAACAGTGAATGAAGATTCTTGTTTCTCGAAACCCCTCAAGCATTTGTTGTATAGATTTTATTAAACTTAGTCATTCTGACTGGGGTTAGATGAAATTTTAAATTGGTTTTATCTTACATTTCTCTAATTGCTAAGGATGATGGACACTTTTGAACTGCAACTCTTGAAGAACCACTTTTGTGCTATAATCAGTGTAATCGATGTTGCTTGCTGTCATTTAGACAAACGCAAAGTTACCGTTATTTATTGAGGAGGGAATATTAGTGTGTGAGCAGATGATAAGTCATGGTAATTGCTTATTTCTATGCTTTCTGGAATTCATCCAGTTGATCTATTTCAACTTATCTTTAAGAAAACTGAATATACGAGAGGATGTCCTTGTATGTGTTTGCAAGAGTATTTCTACAGAAGTCCCACTTGACTTCTAGAACGTCGTTAACCCTGTTTCATCATCTTATACTTATTCCTAACTGTACCTTGATAAGCTTGTTTGAGTTAATTACACAATACCAGACATCAGCAAATTAAAAAGGAAAGAGTTGAGTGTGAGTGTCCTGCACCTCCTGGTAGAGAAGGCACAGCAGCAGCAGCAGGACCATGAGGCAGCAGGTCACAAAGCATTCATAGGTAAGAAGCAGAAAAACAATAACACTGGTGCTCAGCCCACTTTTCTTTCTTTCTTTTTTCTTCCAACCAGAAACCTGATCCATTGATTTCTGTGTCTCATATGTTAAATGAATCTACACTCTCCAGCTAACCCAAACTAAGAGCTTCCTGTCAGATATGCCCATAAATTTGTTTTCATGGTGATTCTAAATCCAGTCACATTAATAATCGAGATTGACTGTCAGATTCTTGAAAACACTAATCCCTTCCTGAAGGGATGCAACAATACACATATTATCATATACAACACATCAGACTTATTGGAGCTATCATAGGCTTATGCAGAGATAGCTTACTGGCTCCCTTTGTCCTTTTTTATCTAAAGGAAAGAACAGTTTATCTCTACCATTTCTTTTGCTAATATTTGTGTTCCAATACATCAACAGGATAACTCATTTATTTAATTCCTCGTCCCTCAGTTGTCTGTGTAGAGCTATGGTTTCCCTTTCTCACTGTTCTCCTCTATACTCTTTATATTTTTGATTTGTTTGCTGTGACTGCCAGGATCTCCTACTCTTCCTAAGAACTTGGTTTTTAGTTGTTTTTCTTTCTCTCAATTATACTGAGAATAATACTTGAAAGAAAGTCAGCAGGGTTCACTGGGAAGTGAATTAACTATTTCTTTGTGTATTATCTTTACCTTGATTGTAAAGCTAGGCACCGTATTTAGATATAAATAAAATTCCATATACTTCAATAAAATGTGCTCCAGATAGGGGAGAAAGAAAAACAGTTGGCTTTTTAGAATGCAGAATTATTTTGAAAGGTCAGGTTTATCATAAATCATCAGTTATAAAATATCAGCCAACTCTTTATTTGTGTGTTGGTTGGCCTTTGTCCATGTTAACTTGAGGTCCTGGCTAAGATGAATACAACTTCAGAGGAATTAAAGAAGCTTATTGTGCTGCAGAAGTGGTTTCTTCACAGTGAAGCTAGACTGCCCCAGTAAGACTCTTTAAATGTAGTAAATGAACTGGTCTATTTGCTTGAAGCCAGCGACTGTTTCCAGCTGATAAATTTGATTGCTCTCTTTTAGTCAATTGAAAAGCCCTAAAGGGAAATCGCTGTAGTCTTCTCCTTAGATGCTAAGCCTGTTTTGTTAAGCTGTGAGAAGACCAAACAAATTAAAAGACTTCTGGAAAATTTTTATATGGAAATTAAAAGATAGGGGATGCGAGAAAGAATACATTGTGTCATCAGAAAACAAATGTTGAATGAAAACAAGCTATATGAAAGAGCAAACTCCTCAGTGGATGCTTTCAACTTCAGTTAACGTGAGTGGAAAGGGCAGATGATAATTGTTATGTACATTTGAATTTCTTTATTGTTCCAACACTAAACTCATGGAATATCTTTCTTTTTCATAGCTAAAACTTAAAATGTTCCTATTTTGCTTTATTAAAGTGATAATCCTTTTAAACCTGGAATGCAGTATTTGATCATTCGTTACTAGAAATGATGTAACCACAATGTGGCATTCCTAAGCATCTGCAATTATGTGAATTATCCCACTGGCATTTAAGATAGGAACAGCTAATTATAAGTCTGATGAATAATAAGTAAATAGCTATTTCCTAATTATTTTAAATTATGAGTTTTCAAATATTCAGATCTGTTTGTCAAAGAGGAAAAAGGAGACACATTGAGATTTTGCCATGTTTTCTTGCATTATAGAGAATATACCATTTTATATGTGTACAAGTCTTTCAAGCTATAGTGTCTATTGTGATAAGATATAGACTATGAACAAAATGATCTGTGGTTTCCTTAGTCAATATTGTAGGCAACACTGCAAAGCAATCAAGCCTGAATTTTTCTCCTTCTGGGTTTCCATAACCGATGCATGGTGACACTGGGAACAGATCGGGGCCCTGACCCGTGACACTGTATAGGAATTAGGAAGAGGCTGTTTTGTAGGCTGTTCACTACTAAACTGAAGTTGGTTTCTATCCAGATGGATTGAGTAGTGGTTCAGCTCAGCAAAGGGAAGTTACTTAAAGGTTTATTTCAATATTTGCTTCTAATAAGCCAACTGCAGGATCCAAGTGTTATACTGAGAAGCTACTACAGATTACCCCTAAGGAGAGTTGGTTGTATAATGTTCATGCAGAGCTGCCTATCAGAGCTGGATGGGAATGGTACCTAGGCCCCAGAGAGGCTCAATGCTTGGAGATGGTCAAGGGAAAGACAACTGGTCAGGAAGCTATAAATATAAATGTTCCCGACAAGGGGAATTAGGAAAACAAAAAGCTTTCAGGAGACCAAAAGACAAAAAAACTGCCAGACAAATATCCTTGTGCTGAGAAGCTTTCTCACACACCTTCTTCAGAGCATGCAGGTGTGCTTTGTCAATAATAGAGTTTTAATGATCTTTAATTTTTCACATACTTATACAGTTTTATCTGCCTCCATCTCTCCCCACTGTCCCATACACTATCTGATCCCAACCCCCAGTTCATGGCCTGTATAGTTATTACTAACTCACCAGGTTCTATCAGCATTTCTCATATGTGTGTGGATGTAGGGCCATCCACATGCTACTAGTAGACACGTCACTGAAAGAGAGTTACATTTTTTAGCAATCACATGTCAAAGAACCTACACCAAGGATGAGAACTTCTGTTTCTCTCCTATGCATGTCATACTTTTGCCTGGCTTGATCTATGCACATCTTGTGTCAATAACCATGACTCTTGTGAGTTGAGGGTAAGAGCTTTATCATGTCCCAGAGTCAGCATTTGATTCATCTCCTTCCCACCTCTCACCTCTCACCCCTCACCCCTCAACCTTCACCTCTCACTCCTCACCCACACCTCTCACTCTCACCTCTACACCTCACCCCTCACCCCTCATCTCTCACCCCTCAACCCTCACACCTTACCCCTCACCTCTCACTTTTCACCTTCACTATGTCTCCTGTTCCACAACATTTTATAAATTGTCAAGGAGTGGAATTGGAGGCTTGCAATACATGAAATATATCAGAGTTATTTTTATCCCAGACTTTGACTATCTATGATTTTTGCATTAACACTACCCAGTGCAAAAGAGACTGGAATGGTGGAAAATTGAAAGCATCACCAATCTATGGCTTAAATATTTAGAAGGAAGGTAGACAGCATAAAGAATCAAAAGTCATGAAAAACTGAGACTCTGATGAATGTTAACTATAATCATGACAAATCCATATGGACAATGTTTCATTAGAATAAATTTAAGCCACATTATGCTCCTTTTGGAGTAATCTTTGTTACTTCAAGGATAAAGAGGGTTGAAGAGATGAGTTAGTGGTTAAGAACACTGACTAATCTTTTACTCACATAACAGCTCATTACTGTCTGAAACCCTTGTGCCAGGGAACATACCACTCTCAACTTCCTCAAAAGAATGCCCTGAACCTTGATGGGAGGGCTGTAAGAAAGTTATCGAATCCAATGTCTCAAAATAATAATAATAAATAATAATAATAATAAACTTGTTCAATTTTCTTTAAATATAACTCATTGTGATAAATACAACCACCTTTCATCACAAAAACAATTTAAACAATATTTAGTTTCTTTGACTAGAGGACCAATATCAACCCATTATGTTCCTTTGAGACACCGACTATGGTACTTACAGATTTTTAACTAATCTGCTGCAGAACCTAACTCTGTGATTGCTTTGCTACTAGAACATAAAATATGTTAGGAAAACTATGGCTAGAGAAAACTAAACAAACAAACAAGCAAACAAACAAGAAATGTAAAAGAAAGAAAGAAAGAAAGAAAGAAAGAAAGAAAGAAAGAAAGAAAGAAACAAGAAAACATATAAAACACCAGATATCCTTCTGGCTATCTTTGCTCATATAATCCTCTGTCATTACCCTTTCATGAGCAAAGGGAGTCTGATATTTGAGCATTTACCCATCTCGTGGATGTGCATTATAAACATGCACAGAGATTGTGATGTGTTCTTTGGAGATTTACTGTATACTATGTAAATCAACCCTGGAACTGGTTATGTAATGTGTTTGAGAATCTCGGCATTGAAATTTGGAGATGAGGTCATCTTACCAAAAGACCTTGTTGCATCTGCAATTAACCTTTTGTTGGAATCCATTGATTTATATCTCAGTCCATGAAAATCACTCTTAAAAAGTTTTTTAAATGCTTCATTAGCAGGCCTCTAGTAAAACTCTCAACTACTTTTCAAGTTATTAAATAATTAGCTGAATATTTAATCAGTGCTCTAAGCATTCACTCTGCCATTTAAGTTAATAATAGCTGAATAAAAAATTAACACTTTGACCCTAGCTTAGGTGCACAAAGTTTGCGACTTAAATTATACTGGCAGTGAGAGAAACGGAGGGGTAATTGCCATAGAGCAGACATGGAATGTGAGGTTTATGCACAAGCATTTCAAAACATAAAATTATATTGCCAACATCAAAGAAATCCCACTGCATAGAAAATGCTTATGATGATGCTTTTGTGTAGTTTGCAGATTAGAGGATGCTGCTGTCTTACAGAATTATGTCATATGTGTTCATGAATCCATAACTTACTGCTTAGATTACATCACAATGCAAAGAAAATACTGAGTCATTCACAAAACACTGCCATGTTATGCAACTTGTTATAGGACTATAAAATAGTGTTTGCTGTGTTCTGGAAGCGTTTTGCCTATATTTCTCTAGCAGACATTTCATAGTTATGCTGTGGTTGCATAGACTGTGTGATGCCTACTTCACCACCAGCTGCGTTTGCGTCACTCACTTGATATGTGCGAGTTTAATATATCTAAAGTAATCCAACCCTGTACGTTAGTAAATCTAATGTCTGAGGAAAGAAATAGCGGCTAACTTCAAGAAGCTGGGTTTATAGCCAACTCTAAATAGTAACCTTTTAGTTTTTCAAACATTTCATAGACTCTGCATATAAGCTGGCACCAAATTTTCAGCAAATTTCCATGCGTTTGAGCTTCCAAAGAAGGTTTGACTAATACAACAAAGATGCTTAAAAGCCATCTAGATACGGTCTCCTCATGTGATGATTTACAAACTACTTTTCCTTGAACAAAAAGGCATTTGATTGTGGACAAGTCTAGAGTTTTAGAAGTTCTCTCCTATCTTCACAGCACGAGCGAAGTATTCTAGATGCTTATACACTTAATGCTAACAAACCTTCAAGAACAAGTCCACACATGTCCGAGTGAATAACGGGCCACCTGGTGTTTTTCTCCCCTCCTTCCTCTTGGGAGGCCTGAGGTTTCATGGTCCAAAATAGTGAGTCATCCTGCCTGCCAATATGAGTGCTTACGCAAATTGCTGATGTTTGAAATATCCAATCATATGTAACCACGCCAGAATTTCCCACTTTCCCCTTCCCCCTGCCTCTCCCCATAAAAGCCCTGAGTTTTCCTGGGTCTTGGTCGATTCAGTCCCCTGCATGTGATGTGTTTCGAAGGGATGGCCCTTCGCCAGTAAACTGCCTTTTGCTGATTGCATCAAGTGTCTCCTTGGGTGCGCACCAATCCGGACTTGAGTCGGGGGTCTCCTTTGGGGGTCCTTACAGATCTAACTATCCAGCTTTTTGCTTTTTGTTTGTTTTTGTTGTTTTTTTTAAAATAAGTATCCTGATGTCAAAATGCTAAATTATATTTGAGTTCTGTTTTACATTTCTTTGAGAATATCTACATTGCTTACAGCGTGACAATATTAATGTATCTTCCCTTCAACAGTAAATGGGTATTTTTTTCTTATTATTGTCCTAACATGTTTTTATAGCTCTCAGATAACAGTTGTTAAAAGTATACTTCATCCAACTGAAAGAAGGGACAATATCCCATCATATGCTACGCCTGGAGTGAAGCTTAGCACCATAATGCTGAGGGAAATAAGCAATTCATATAAGGCTCAATGGTTCAGGAATCTGTTCATATAAAATATCTATTTGAGGGAAGAATGATTTCCAGTGATTAGAGAAAAAGTGCACACATTTTGTATAGCATAGAGGTTCATCTAAGTGAGCCAATGAAGACAGGATGGATACACACACACACACACACACACACACACAGAAAGAGAGAGAGAGAGAGAGAGAGAGAGAGAGAGAGAGAGAGAGAGAG
>NW_021604567.1:5511898-5605246 GCF_004785775.1 Grammomys surdaster
AGAGAGAGAGAGAGAGAGAGAGAGAGAGAGAGAGAGAGAGAGAGAGGAGGCTGGGATCAAATACTGAGTATTCTTTAGTGGAGGGGTGAACCAGCATCATCCAGGAAAACTGAGCCAATTTATTTGCACATCTGAATTGAGGAATTGCATTTATATAGCTAAATGAGGGTGTGGCCTCTTCCATTCAACTGGGGGATGATCAGATTTAGCTAGGATGTCTCTAGAGGAACCAGTCTCCCTCTAAGCCTTCTGTAGGGAAAACTTGTTCTCAACATTTTCTGGACATACTTTCAGTAATCACAAAGAGACTAGCGGGAGAATTTACAAGGTCTATGAACCTTATGCTAAAAAAAAAAAGCATTGCCATTTACATTGGTCTGAGCAGTTAAGGTAGTAGACTCATGTACTCATGGCAATAATAAATAATTATGATCTAATCTGATGCCTACCCACTCTCTCAGGGGTTTTTATGCTCCCTAAAAAAGACACAAAGAAGTGGTTTTCTAAGAAACAATCTTTTCAGTTATACTGAATAAATAAATCCACGAGATCTGTTGTATAACATTGTAATAAAAAGAGTAATAACTTTTTATATACAAAATATTGTTTAAGTAGCTCAGCCATTAAAGGTTAAAACTCAAAACCAAGAGAATTGATATTGTTATTAGTGTTCTTTTCGGTTTTTGAGAAAGACAGGTTATGCCTATTAATTTCTCATTGATAGTGGAAAGTATTTAATATCACTTTATGACAATTTTACAAGAATTTTACTGCCTAATCTTAGTTTCAGTACACTGATTAATATCAAATTTATGAATGATTGTTAGATAAATATAATTTGTCAAAGAAATAAAATAACTTAAAATAAAGCCCAAGGGATTAATTGATCAAGGAAAATAAGTACTTTAAAGCATATTTTAGGGAAGTATAATAATTTGGTCTATGAAACAATAACGTAGACACGCTTAGCATGCAGGAAGCAAGTATTGCGCATGTCTGGCAAGTATTTTCTTGATTTCTGATTACTGAATCAGAGTGGGTATTGCCATGTCTTGGCAGTGGTCCTGGGAAGTATTACAAAATGTAGCTATCAGGGCAGGTAAAGCAAACTAATGCACAGCATTCATCTGTTGTCTCTGATTCTGTTCCTACCATCAGATCGTGGTCCAACCCCTGCCTTGGCTTTCCTGGATACAGACGGCCACCGGTAAGCCAAATAAACCTTTTCCTTCCCAAGGTGATTTTGGTTTAGGAATAGGAAACACAACTCTTTGTTTCTTAGATCCTTTATGTTGCTTATTCTGACAGGAAACACTGTATGTAACTAAAGGCATGGGAACATTTAG
This sequence comes from Grammomys surdaster, assembly GCF_004785775.1. Taxonomy (NCBI): domain Eukaryota; kingdom Metazoa; phylum Chordata; class Mammalia; order Rodentia; family Muridae; genus Grammomys; species Grammomys surdaster. The sequence continues at coordinate 5,513,245 of NW_021604567.1, forward strand.
AAGACCCAGGCACTCCTTCTGCTGGGCTAATGAGTAAATATCTGGACTCTGCCTCCTTAGTTGTCTTGTTATGACTGAATGGTTTTGTTTGACTTTTGTTTGTTTTGTTTTCTGCTGATTTCCGATTTTTAAATTTTCCTTATATTTTATTATCTGTCTTAGCAAGGACTTGTTTTGACAAGTCTGAAACTGACATGTCATACATTAGTAAAAGAGCAAAGTCTAATGCTCTTCACTTCAGCTTCCGCATCTCTCCATCTAAAACATTTCTTCTTTTCTCATACAACACATCCTGACCAGAGTTTCCCCTCCCTTCTCTCCTCCCAGTCTCCTCTCCACCTTGCCTCTTACCTGGATTTATTGCTCCTCTGTTTTCCTTTAGAAAATAGCAGGCTACCCAATGATATCCACGGAGGAGATAACAGTTTACCATAAGACTACCCACCAATACTCATATCATGACTGCATGAGGCAATCCCGTAAGATAATGAGTTTCAAGAGCAAGCAAAAGAGTCAGCGGCAGCACACACCAACTGTTAGGAGTCCAGCAGAAACACCAACCATAACATAAACACAGAGGACCTAGGGCAGACTCATGCATTTTAGTCACTTTTACTTCAGGTTCACAGGATCTAACACTGAGATCTTTAGCTTTCAATATAATCCTTTTTGTTTGTTTGTTTGTTTCTTTGTTTGTTTTAGTCAAGAGCATGCTTTATCAATCTAAGTTTAAATTAAATCCTTTATAAAGAATGACTTTATATATAAACAATTTCTAGGTGTAAACATGCCTTACTTTTGGGAATTAAATCTATGCCTCTTTTATTGATTTAAAACATTTTTTTAAAAAAATGAAGCTCTTATTTTTTTAACTCTTAAAATGTCATATAGCTGGAAAATAACTTGAGTTTCCTAGTGAGAAAGTTCTCATCTAAAGGAATAATGAAATTTGTCTCAGACAGGTTGTTACTTGATAGGTAGGATTTCTGTGTTCTGTGAATGAAATGAATTGATGCAATAGGAATCATTATGGCAGATTCCCCAGTCTTATTCCAAGCTTTGGCCTGAGCAGATCACATAGCTCCTTTATACAACCATCTCTTCAGAAATAGAAAAAAATACCTATTTTGTATTTTTTTATTTATACTTCCAGTTGTAACAAGTAATGTTAGGCAATTTCAATCTGATAAATACTAGATATACTCTGTCAATGATTAACAATCAGTTCTATGCTGAAAATAATTGCTTGGGTCCTGAAATAGTATATTTTGCTATAAAAGAAAGAAAAACGATGAAGGTAGCAGGTGTGAATCTCTTTCCATTTGGATTTGATTGCTCCTGATGCAACTTTAAATCAAGAAACTGAATATCATATCTGTGTACCTTACACGTGTAATGAAGCTAATTACTCTAAAAATAATTGAGCTGACATTTCTGTAGTAATACCATCAAAGCCGAGTGCCATAATCTTCGAGAAGTGAGGGTTGAAGTTGAAATGATTATTTTTTATTTATAGTACAATAATTTAGCAGTGCCTGCAAATTAGTCTGTAGGATTAGAATAGATGTTAATCAAATTCATATAAGAAATGAGAGAAATAATTGGAGTTTAGGGTGCAGGATTAATTAACGGATGCTTAGAACCTTGATAACCCATTTATTTATGTAGAATACACAGATAATAATCTTTTAAAGTTCTGGTAACAAATACATGACATTCATAATATCTTGTGGGTATACTTTTGAAAATCCCCTAATGAAAACAACTGCATGATATCTATTCTGTTAGCAATATCTAACTAGTAGAGCACTGTGTCCCTGAGTTTCATCATGGTACTTGATTGTACACAAACACATAGGTAGGAAAGGGATGTTTCATAGAGCTTGGTTAGTGGGCAACATAAATTTGAATAATTTGAGCTTCTTGCTTAAATACTAAGTCCAGTATTTTAAGAGACTCCTCTGAGGGCTGACATTTGAGAATAACAGAGGAAATAGGAAATAAAAAATTTAACATATTAGGGCTATTACTCCTGAGTCTGTACACTAGTAAGGTTTTCACAGATGTATCAGACAAATTGCAAGGTGGATTCTCAATTTTTTAGCAGGAAGCCGTGAAAAGCGATGAGAAAATGCATTTCAAACGTTTAACTGATACATTACTTGTTACTCTAAATTACTTTCAAGATTATAAATAGAGGACAATAAAATAGATTTAGGGAAGACATAATACATATTATTTTATATATTTCTTCCTAACAAAGTTTGTATAAAATAAGCCAACTACTGTAATCTTCAGTGCTACTGCTGGGAAAATATTTTGAATCATTATTGTATATCTTTCATTTGCTTGAACTTTAAAACAGTTACTTTAACTCAACAATAAAGAGTGAGGCTAGAAATCATGATAAGTTTCTCTTAGGAGAACTTCCAATGAATGCTTTCCCATTGGCCATTTCTTTTGCCTTGTTCTCTCTTTGTTATTTTTTATTAATTTATTCTCAGTACAGTTGAGTATTGCAAGACATCATTACAAATCATTTCATTGCCCACGGTCCTCCTGGTTCTATTCTAGGTCTCTGGGCCACCTGGCCTCTGGTTTCTGGTCTTACAGGCAGTGTCAGGGGTGGGTTCTCTCTGTGACATGACTCTTGAACTGGACCAGTCATTGGTTAGCCACCCCCACTATTTCTGTGCCACTTTTACCCTTGTAAATTATGCTGACAAACAGGGAGTCTGCATAGGTCTACCCTAGGCCCTCTGCATGGATGCTAGAGTTGTATAGCTTGTTTTTTGGTTTTGTTTATTTGTTTGTTTTGTTTTGTGGGACTTAGAGGGAGTAGGGATGTTTCTAATGCTATTTTCTTCTTTTGGGACTCTTAGACTCCTACTGGGTTGCCTAATCTTTCATTAAACTGAGGGATAGTGCCTAGTCTTACTACAACTTGATATGTGATGTGGTTGATATCCTTAGGAAGCCTGACCTTTTCTGAAGGGAAACAGAGGAGGGCTTGCTGGTGATGTAACTGTCTATAATTACACACGCTCTCTACGTAATACCAATCACATTATTGGTTTGCTAAACTGGACTGGGGCAGAATCTTCCTCCAGTCTGTCACTGCCTTCTCAATATGGGGTGACTAGATGTTTCTTATGTTTTCCCCTGAAGGAATTCAGTGAAAATAATGTGAAAAATTGCTATAGAATAATAAATGTTAATAGGAAGAAATATATGTCTATTGTTCTTCCCAATTTACTTCCCCTTTACACAGGCAGCTCCTGGAGTAGGTGGAAATAAAGATCAAGTGTTGGGAGCCGCGGCAGGTGCTGGCAAAGTCCACCATCGCTAGGTGGCGCTGTCAGCCATAATTCTTCCTAGTAAACAAATAAATTGCGCACGTGCCATGGTAAAAGCCCGCCAAAGTTAAAGCCCATCCCACGGCGTTTGGCGCGCAACGAGTAAGCAGCCAATCAGAGGTGAATACACCGCTCTAGGGTATATAGGGGTGCTTTCCCAGGGCTGGGGGTCTTCTTCCACCATTTTGGTTTTTGGGAATAAACGTGTTTCTACGGAAGGATTCTGGTGTGTGTGTGTGTGTGTGTGTTCTTGCCGGCGAGACCACTATGCGTGCGCGTCACATTTGGTGCCGAGAAACCCGGGAGAATTTACCATCGCCGGCACTGTTTCAGAAGACCCTCCACTCGCCATCCACGCATGGAGTGAATCCAGAACCGTAGGACGAGGTGATGTTCTCTGAGAGACAGGTTTTGACTTGATTTAATTCACTTCCCTCCCCAGTTGGCAGGAACCTTAGAGGCTCTCGCTATGGTATTAGTAGCGTTATTTTTCTCCCTTCTGGTTCTCGTGGCGGCTCGGGGAGTAGTAGATGGATTACAAGTGAGCATGTCAGAAACAGAGAAGAAATGGAAGCGCTTAAAAATTCAGAAAGGAAAAGGGAAAAAGGACATATTTAAGAAATCAGGCCCCCCCGAGGACCTATCCAAGGGGGTGAGAGGTCAGGGAAAGGACGCCCTGGTTAAGAGTAGAAAAGGCGAAAAAGCTCTAGAAAAGAAACCTCTGTATCTGGTAAAGGAGCCGGGGTTTTTACGGCGTGATAGCTCTGAGTCGGAGGGGCTAACTTCCTCCGAGTCAGAAGACTCAGATGGAGAGATAGATGAGGAGAGGGGATGCCAGCCGGATAGACGGCCGCCGCCACGAGATCGAGTGCTGGAGCTAGTGACGGTTAATTGGAGGCTGTGTTTGCAAGAAGAGTGGTTTGGGGGAGACAGTCTAGGTGAATGAGATATTGACCCAGTGCCGATTTTGCCTAGGAGGTGATAGCGAAACATAGGTCAAGAGAATTCTAAATAGACATTGCCTGCAGCCTAAAAGCCGCTTCAGGCGGGAAGAGCAGTGTTAAAAAGAATTAGAAAGCAGGGTATTGAAGTGTTAAATTAGCTGCCCGCTACATCTCCAATGAACGAGATGAAAAGTTACATCTTAAATATGAGAGCGAGAGAGAAAGAGTTTTAAAAATACAGGTCCCCTCTCTCTGAGCTGTGTCAACAAAAAAGAATGAAAAGGCTATTTTAGAGTTCATCTAGAAGCAGAGAATTCGGGAGACGTCCTGAAATTCTCTGTAGTTCTTAGAGGTCCTTCCTTGTTGTTTGTCCTTGGCGCGCCAATGTCCACGTGTTTGTGTTTGCCTTTTGTTTCGTTGTCTAAATGTTCTGTGTTTGTTACGTGTTCAAAAAGAAAGATCATTAAAACTGCTTGATCCAACCTTTGGGAGCTAAAAAAGTCTTTTCAGGAATTGAGGTTGGCATAAGCTGCTTTTAAAAGAGACCAGCAGCATTTTGGGTTTTATAAGGAAGCTAAGAGTCGTTTTGTCTTAGAAAAATCTCTGACAAGGTGCTTTTCTCTTGAAATTACAGCTAGAAAGACAAAAAATTTTTGTTTGATCTAAAAATAAGATATGTAGCCATTTCATTGTTGTTTCGGATTGGTTTTAAAAGTATAAAAATGTTCTACATGTCTTGGTTATAGACTATTGGCTTAAATTATTGGGTGTAATTAAAAATTTACAACTTTGGTAACGAAAAGTGACGTAAAACTAACTCAGTGTTAGAGTCACTCAGAAACCAGGTGTATAAAGAGTAAGATTTTAAAACAATATCTCTTCAATGAGATAGTAAAAGCTGCTTCATGCATTCATATATAAAAATTGACAACAAAACTTTGTAGCATAGGGGTAGTCTACTTGGTGTTGATTTTAGAAAAAGTAGATTGTTTAAATTGGTTTTGCTTTTGCTTCTCAAAATTAATAGTTATACGCTAATGTTACAAAAGAAATTTAAAAATTTAGTTAAACTGCCAGTATTCCATTGGCTACAGTTGGCAGTTGTAATCTTGAGTTTAAAAATTTTTTGATTCGCCCATGTGATAGAGGGGGGGGGACAGCAGGTAGAGTTAAATAAAAATATTTAAAACGGGTTGTGATACAATGCTGGCCTGCTAGAGATTTAGAACATTTACATTTAAATTAAGACATACAGACTGGGATCTTAACGTGCTTGTAAGACAAGGTCAGTGTGATATTAATCAGGTTGAACTGCCCACACAGCCCTCAGACCATACAAGCAAAGACAGACTTAGATACTTGTCTTTGCAATGAAATTGCACCCTCATACAATCAAGGTCTGGCCATAGCTACACAGAGCCATAGAGATGGGGGGTGTTTTAAATGTAGAAATTTAGATAGTTTTTAAAGTGACTGTCCCAGGAACAGAGGCTTAAACAACAGTCAGGTGACCAAGGTTACTTGACAAACCTGTCCTTGGTACAAGAAGGATAATCCTTGGGCCAGGCCTCAGGATATAGGCCAAGATTAAAACATTTACATTTAAATCAAGACTATAACAGAGTAGATGAGGCAGGAGCTTGGATTTCAGACATTCCTTTTGTCCTGCCCCGCCTCAAAAAGGGTGTTCTCTAGAATTTGTTTATTGCCTTGCTTGTTCCTTAGGGAGGTGTCAGCCTCAGACTCAAAAGAAATTCAAAACAGCTTGTGGGCCAGGCAAAAATTTTTGAGTGTGGTAGAAGACAAAACGGCTTTGGTTCCTCTGATGTGTATTAGGTCTTATCAGTAACTAAAAACCTAATCTTAAATTAATAATTAAAAGAAAAAAGGTTTTAAAAGATTGATAGATACTGGGGCTATTTAACAATTATTAGAGGACAAGATTGCCTTCAGCTTGGCTTTATCTGATACTTCACTCAGCTAAAAAGAGTTGGTTATTCATTTAATCAAAAAACACTAGAGCCGGGTGGCAGTGGCACACGCCTTTAATCCTAGCTCTTGGGAGACAGAGACAGACGGATTTCTGAGTTCAAGGCCAGCCTGGTCTACAGAGTGAGTTCCAAGACAGCCAGGGCTACACAGAGAAAGTTCAAATTTAAGATTTATAAAACTAATGGGACACTACAGCCTGACTTGCCTACTCCAGCTGCCATTCAAGTAAATACATATAAAATTATTATAGATTTAAAAGATTGTTCTATACAGTTCCTTTACCTCCTGGTAAAGATGAGAGGTTTACATTAAGTGAAATTGCTTGTGATTTTTGAGAGCCCATGAAGCCATTCATTAAAAAAGCTTACCTCAAAGAATGATTAATGGCCTTAAAAAATTTGTTGTTGCTTTAATACAAAAGGTTAAAGTGTTTAAATCTCTCAGTATATGTTATTCGTTGTATATTTTATTGGCTGATCTCTCTAAAGGAGTTTTTCTACAAGCCCTTGCTCTAGTACAATGAGCTTTAAGATTTTAGACTACTTGTTGCTCCAGAAAAGTGATTCTCAAAAGTTGTTAACAGATATTAATTGGCTAAAACCTCATCTTCAGCTTACCATAAAAGAACATAAACCTATGTTGGATATACTCAAGGGAAATACAAGTCCTAATTCCCCTTGACTATTAACTGATGAGGAGTAGATAAACACTTTTACCCTCAATATTTTAGAGCCTGACAGGCCAAAAGAAATGGTCAAATAAAAGGACATCTTGACCGGACAATGAAAAGGCCCAGATATTGTTTTAATAAAAGCCAGGGGAGCGGTCTGTGTGTTTCCACAGGAAGAAGACAATCCGTTTTGGCTACCAGAGCGGCTGACGCGGCGACTCGCGATACTGGAAGGTGACACCCAGACAGACCCTCCAGGCTCTGATGATAGCCCTTGTGCTGATCCAAGGGATACAGGTTCCTAGTATTTTTGTTTATTTTATCAAATTTCACCTTTAAGAATTGTACCAATGAAACCTGCTAGATGTCCCAGTGTTGAAATTCTAAAAGATTCACTCACGCTATGGTTGCCAGAGTCACGCGATGGGTTCCCATCCCCGTGGAGACTCCTTCCACTTTGTCATTATTTAGACAAAAAAGAGATTTTGGTATAACTGCAGCCATAGTGACGACGATATCAGTTAGTGCCATTACCGCCACTGCCACTGGGATTGCTATGTCAACTTCTGCTCAGGTGGGCACTACCCCCAATTGTCAGCCACGGTGACAGAGACTGTTAACCTTCAAACCTCCGCCAGTACCCAACTAAAAGGCGGGCTAATGATCCTTAATCAACGCCTTGATTTAGTGAGAGAGAGATTGGATATCCTCTTTCAATTAGCCCAATTGAGATGTGAGAAAAAACTGGGTACACTTTACATCACCAGTGTACAGTATAAAAACTTTACTCGTGTAACTAATCTGTCCAGAAAATTGTTTCAGTATCTTACAGGAAATTGGTCAGAAAACTTCAGTGAGACACTCAGAAAATTGAGAGCAGCTGTGGTGTACATCAACTCGACCCGCGTGGATCTGTCCCTGACTGAGGGACTGTCCTCCTGGAATTCTTCAGCTTTCTTCTTTTCTTTTCTTCTTCTTTCCTTTCCTTTTAAGTGGGTGGAAGTAGGCCTGTTTGGTATGCCCTAAGTTGTGGATTAGTATTCATCTTTGGTTGGTTTGCAAACTCAGAGCTCAATCTTGACAAGGCTATTTTTACACAGGCGCTTCCAAAGTACTAGGGGCTTCCCCTGCAGTGTGGTTATCACTGCCTCAATTATAGCAGTCTCCCCCTCACGAGTGGTGGTGCTAAATGTTAGGCCATCAGCGTTGCACCCCAGAAGATTTGCCCATTACACTGGGTCAGTGAGGAGTCTTGGCCTGGTTGATCCTTGTCTGTGTAGCTGTGGTACCTGAATTTTGAGACAAACAGCCCTTGCACCCCTAGGAGATGACTCCATTGCACAGGGATGGGTGTTTGCATCTCTTTCTGTTCCCCTTAGCCCTTGCACCCAGAGGACTTGTTTCCATTGCACCTGGTAGGGTAAGGGAGACTGTCTTAAACTATTGGTTCTTGAACGCTTATTCCCCCAAGATGGAATTTGCTTGATCGGCCTTGAGTTTGAGTCATAACCGGTACCACACTAGACAGGCCAAGAACAGCCAGATAGATAACTCCATCCTTTTGTCTCCAGGCCAGCTGCCAATTGGTCCCAACGACGGGAATAAGCTGATCCCATATGCCAGAGGTACACCACGAATGGTGATTTTACCCGGTGACAGGCATTACGAGTGGCCACAACCTGGGGCACACATTCTGAGAATGCCAGGTGTGGGTGCGCGACCCTCGTAGCCTAGACAGAGAGCTCACCATTCTTTGGTGCTGGCTGTGGAGAAATGTCAGTCAGCCTAGACACGGGACATTGGCCAGTGCCTGTTTAACAAATCAAAAAAGAAATAGCCAGTAGACAGATTCCTCAGCAGCTGCACCCAAGGGCTTCTGGTAAGACACCCTGTAAAGCCTCAAACATTTGAGCACCACCCTCTAAAGAGACTCAGACCCGCCTTGAGACCCCCAAATATTGGGAGTTACGTAACCTTCCCAGGGACCTCTACCACCCTCTGTTTTAAAACAAAAAAGGGGCAGATGTTGGGAGCCGCGGCAGGTGCTGGCAAAGTCTGCCATCGCTAGGTGGCGCTGTCAGCCATAATTCTTCCTAGTAAACAAGTAAATTGCGCATGTGCCATGGTAAAAGCCCGCCAAAGTTAAAGCCCATCCCACGGCGTTTGGCACGCAACGAGTAAGCAGCCAATCAGAGGTGATTACACCGCTCTAGGGTATAAAACTATGCTTTCCCAGGGCTGGGGGTCGGGTGTGTGTGTGTCTTCTCTGTGTCTTCTGTGTGTCTTCTCCGTCTTCTCCGTCTTCTTCCACCATTTTGGTTTTTGGGAATAAACGTTTTTCTACGGAAGGATTCTGGTGTGTGTGTGTGTGTTCTTGCCGGCGAGACCACTACGTGCGCGCGCGTCACAATCAAGTCTCTGTGGGATTCCTGGACAGGTATCTAGAAATAGAAATGAAAACTGAATGATGACAGGGAATGAAATTCAATCTATACATTGAGGTTGGAAACATAGCAAGAATCAAATGTTCAAGTCCTGTGTGGAAGCATACTGGTAGGAGAAGCAACACTTTGTAAAAGAAAAATGGCAAGAAGTGTATGTAGTCACGGACTTCTGATCCTTCTATGTTCAAGTGATCATGTTCTCATTTCCAATCACACAGAGACTACAAGTGTCATAGAAATTGTAACTGTTCAGAGGAAGCAATTCCCATTTGATGCAGAGGAAATTGCTGCTTACTAGGAAGCCATTCACAGGATAATCTTTATTTCTCAGGATTATGGTTAGATGTGTGGTACTAGAAGTGGGCATGGGAGACAACTTGATTCCTACAGTATGCTTGGGGGTGCACAGCCTCCATTCATGTTATAGAGGTAATTTGTCCTTCACAGAAGGACTAATGAAATTCCTAAAGGAAGCTCTCTGAGGGTTTGCAATAAGGTATTATGAAAGAAGCATTTGATAATGTGTTGAATCTTCTCCTCAGCCATGAATCCAATTGCATTATCAACTTTATATGGTTATTCCTTGTCTGATTAGCATACCCATAGTTTTAACACAGGAAGAACATGATCCGAAGCTTAAAGCAAAGGAGGCAGATTTACAGAAAATTAAGTCAGAGATGCAAGACTTTTCTTGTTCTTTTGTTATATATTGTACATCTGTAGGCATGGGTGAAGTCAGTGCTTTTCTAGCAAACACATGCTCTAAATCCTTGTTGTAGTTAAGATGGCAGTACATTTGCATTTTATGTTTTTACATTCAATAAATGTATCCTTCCAGCCACTCTCTGATTCTATTATGAATATTAACTCATCTAGTTCTGATTAAAGTACTTACATAATGGGAATACCCCGACTCGACTGAAAAACAGTGTAAACTGTGATTTGTTATTTCAATTAAGAATGTTGAGTAATGGTCAATTAGACATTAGCCCATTGCATATGAATGCCCTTGATAAAATAATCCACAATATTACTTTCTGTCCTTTAGCAAAATCAAAGTATTATAGCTAACTGCTTCCTTACTCTATCATCACTAATGTGAATGTACTGATTTAATGAGAATTGTGAGGTAATTTTGGACAATGGTAATTGCTTTTGGAAAGGAGAATTGACGAATTTGCTGTACCTACCTACTGAATTCATTAGCGTTTATTTAAACATTTCTCCTTTTCCCTTTCTGCCTCTGTCTCACTCTGTTTCTGTCTCTGTCTCTGACTTTGTCACCCCCCTACACACACATACACATATATACAGAAACACAATAACTCAGTTACTCATTTAAATCTTAAACAATCATTTCTATTTTATATCACAGATTTAAATATAACAACTTCTGAAAAGTTATAAATCAATAATTACTCTTTTTCATTGCTATGGCCTAGAAGTCAATGTGTTTAGAGCACAAAGTTATAGTATTTTGAACTGAATTATAATTGTAACTGAATTAAGATAGACAATAAAGCAAACATTTGCTAAACCTCAATTTCCATCAAGGGCCTGAACTCATTAGTAACTTTAGAACTTTCTAAATGGGCTGAGAGAGATGGCTTAGTGTCTAAGAGTACTTTTATTCCAAATCTCACAGTCTGAATTCACTCTCTAGGAGTCCTCAAAGGCATTCTTTAATATACATTTGCATGCTATGGAATGTATGTCCCCACAATACACACAACCAAAATTAAATATCTAAATGTATAAATACTATAATTAAAATGATAACAATTCTAAATGAAGATTAAAGACAATATAATTTTGTGGCAAATATAATAAGAAAGAAAGAACCAATGAAAGAAAGAAAGAAACAAAGAAAATCTTGCTTTCAGAGAGTTCTTCCAAAATGTCAGAAGACAAAATCAATCATTACTTTGCCTGAGAAGCCAAAAAGGATAGCATGAAACATTTCAAGAGAGCAATTTTAGATACTGAAAGAATTCCATCATTCTATTTAGACAGGTAGAAAGAGTCCATTGTTTTGTTGTTCTCAAGACAAACAATAGCATTTTTCAAGGATCAGCCTTTCCGAAATGATTTGTTATAGATTTTAACCCTAAATTAACCTGGTAATGAGTATTCATCATTTAATTAGCTTTATTCAAAGAAGAATGTATTTAAAACTTTATGACAGGAAGTTGTTTTGTAATTTTGACACATGGCTTCTCTGAAGTCAGATACCTACTTTTTTACAAAAACTTGAAGTTAAAACTACTCTCTTCCTTAAAGAGTATATTGAACATGATTGTTCCAAAGTCCTTGGGAAATATCATTATAGTTTTTGAAGTAGTAAAGAGGCGTCTTTATCATTTGAAAAGTTGTATATTCATTTCAAAGAGATTAATGGAGACCTTATTAAAAAAGAATAGCTTTTATCATTTTCACTTCAATAAATCATAATACCCTTTTAAATTTGTTCCACTTAGACAACAGATCAAGTGTTGGAAAGTATTTATTTATACTAAAATTTTGCTAAACCAAATTATAGTCATAAAACTATAATTATTTGTCTTTGAAAAAAGCAATAATTCATAAAATAAATGACATAAAATCTCTCCTAATACTTAGGACAATGAGACCAAATTTAAATCAATGTATGACTTATTAAAATAAAATATAAAAAGTGACAAATAGAATTAAATACTAGATAAACTATGGAAAAAATTTGCAATTGTGAAAGTTATTTCTTTGCTTTGACCACAAAAACCCACATGGCTATACACAGGTAGATGAGAAAATAAATGGAAAAAAAGAAAGAAAGAAAAATGTATTGCCTTTGTATTTAATAAATAAGCTTTGAATATTTATTACTTAACTGCATCTCATTTAAGGTTTGTATTACTATGATAATATGAAGAAAAGCAACACAGGAAATAAAGGATTTATTTCAGCTTACAGTTCCATATCACAGTTTATCAGTGAGACAAATCAGGGCAGGAATCTTGAGGAAGGGGCTGATGTAGAAGCCATGGAGGAGCTCTAACTTACAGGCTTGCTCCTGGAGTTGCCAAGCTTGCTTTTTTAAAGGACTCAGGACTGCCATTCTAGGGCTGACACAGCCCACATTGAGCAGGACAGTCCCACAATCATTCAGAAAATATATCACAGGTACATTTCTCCCACAGGGCAATCTGATAGGAGACTATTCTCAATAGAAGTTTCCTTTTCTCAAAAAGTATAGTTTGTGTCAAGTTGACATAAAGCATAACATATGTATGAATTTATATAGAATTTATATATATATATATATATTCACTGCAATATATATATGTGTGTGTGTGTATATTCACATACATATATATATGCACACACACACACACACATATATATATATATATATATATATACACACATATGATGCATTGAATAAATACAAAATATTATGGCAATGTAATAACAACTTGGTAAATTGTATTGCAATACTGTTTACACCCAGGCTTCTACCTAAGGGTCATGATACTGACGAACCTTTCACAAAATGCCCTCTTGGACCATGCTGCTCAGTGTCCTCTGATTCACTCTCCAGTTTCAGGACCTTTTCCACTACTGTGTTTTCTATGCATGGACTTTAATTGGAGCTTGCAGCCTTAACATCTGCTTTCTAGAAGCCATCATTTAGGGCCATTCTGATATGGTTTTTAGTAGTATGCATTGTCTTCAAAATCAGGAAAATGATGCCAAGGTGTTACCACATCTGGAAAAAGACAACGTAACTTCCATTGCAACTAGAAGCAACAGGGAATGAAGACCTCAGACAATTGATTGTCTCTCCGAAAATCAGTTCTCTGCATACATTTTGTTCCAGTCAAAGCTTCCTAATCACAAGCTTTTCATTATTATTTGTGCAAAAAAACCCCATACATATGGGTCCTTATAAATCTAAAAGGAACAATAGACATGAATGCTCTATTATGTGGAGAAATTATTTCCCTCTATGCAGTTGAATATTTATCAACATAGAGCATCTTTAATGTGACGTGTTTTGAAATGTTAAAATACATACAGGAGCAAGCCTGAAATTCATGTCTCTGAGAAATTATATGTAAACTATAGATAGCAAAGGAGAGAGGAAATGACAAGCAAAATTAAGGCCTGCTGCAAACTCTTTGTAGAAAGAATTTCCTTCAGTATATACTGCAGTTTGTAGTTAAGGCACCTGAGTCACAAGCAGCTCAGCAGTATAGCAAATGGCTGAAGTGATCGAGCTCAGACTGGGACTTAGTTTTCCTAGATTTGTTTCCTTTTAATTAATTATTTTATTTATGTATACCACATGTGTTGCCCCCTTCCAGCCGCCCTCCCAGAGTTCTTCCCCCATACTCCCTCCCCTTCTGAGAGGGTCCTCCTCCAATATTCTCCCACACTGGGGCACCAAGTCTCTAGAGGATTAGCCCCATCCTTTTCAACTCAGGACAAACAAGGTTGGCTTCTCCAGCATCTGTCCAGCGGGCTTCACGCCAGTCTATGGATTATGCCTTTTGGTTTGTGGCTCAGTCTCTGGGAGCTTCCAGGGCTCCAGATTAGTTGACACTATTGGTTTTCCTATGGAGTTGTCATCCCCTTTAGCTCCCTCAATCCTTCCCTTATCTCTTTCATAGGTTTCCCCAACTTCCAACCAATTCTTGGCTGTAGAGTATCTGCCTCTGTCTCAGTCTCCTGCAGGCCAAAGCCTCTCAGAGGACAGCCACACTAGGCTCCTGTCTGCAAGTACAATGCCTACAGATTGTAATTAGGGAACCCTAAAGATATTAATATATTAAAAAGGAAGTGAAAAAGGACATTTGCTGTCGTTCCCATAAAGATGTGGTGCTAAAGGCTGTATCTACCATGCCAGGTTCTTGACAGTTGGGTTTTGCATTTTATTTTGGTTGTGTTCATTTACCTCAACCTCTCTCAACAGGAGGAACTGCCCAACCCCATCCTCATCTGGTAAATATATGTTTCATATTTCATCAATACAAGCATATTGGAAATAATGAAAGCAAAAATAATATAATCAAACCAGTCATTCATAAATGCTTGTGAGATTGGTACAACATGACTGAAATTATGATTTGTAATTGTAACTCAAATTGGCAGAAATTTCATTTCAATAACATTTAATTAGTTATGCAATCACATACACATAATTCAGATGGGGAAAATCTTCCTTTTCAATATGTATTTTATTCATACTTATTGATGTGTAAAAATCCTAAAGTCAGTCTTTCTGAAATAAGTTCTTAATAATAGGATTCATAGCTACATTTCTATTTTATAATTGTAAAGAAACATTTTGCTTATTTGTAGTTGCAAAGCCCGTTGTTAATATAGATGCCTGTATATGTTACTCCTTCCTTCTTTATCTAATATTCTGATCAGTCTGGTTGCCTTTGGAGAGAGCCCTGTAATTTAAGAATTACATGGAAAATTGCCTGAAGAGTGGATAATGCAGAAATAGGATCTGTCTTTAGTATAGAACAAAGGAAAAAAAGGAAAGGAACAGATTCAGTAATAGGGAAAATTCAGAGTCCAGACAAATGAAAGTTAGAAAGGAATTTTGGTGATGGTTTGAGAGCCACATGCTTATGATAAACTGTAGAGCTGAAACTACAAATCATCTCTTCAAAATACTACTGCAAGTCAAGATTTTGAGATTTCCTTTTCTACTAATTTGTTCAACTACTGCAAGTCAAGATTTTGAGATTTCCTTTTCTACTAATTTGTTCAAGTACCGATTTCCAAAATCATCATAAATTCTGCAGTATTGTGCTATTATTAATTTAAATATATTGTTGTTCTCCTTCCAGTTCTCTGCTTGAAAGATTTATTTAATTATTTTAGTTATGAATACATGTGGATGTCTGTTTGACGGTATTTGTCTTTGAAGGTCAAAAGAAGGATTAGGGTAAGTACCCTGATCACATATTCAGAAAGAATTGCTCACAAACACAAAGTGCCTAGAGCTCCTCCATTAGGCGTGGCTGTCAGGGACCACACTACCACGTATGGTGGAATTTTGGCAGTTTGTGCCTTGTGCAGGTCAAGTGCAGTTAGCCACAGTTTCTATTTACTGATACACACAATAGCCAGTTCCTATTCAGAGGTCAGCATTTGATATTTCTCCTCCCTGGTTCATCCTGTCTTCTCCTTCTTGAATGAACTTCCCTGAACTGTTGGTACTATGTGATTGACATTGAAGGCCCATCAATAGTTACACACTCAGTGTTACTTATACTTGACACTTTGACTAGTTATGGGCATCTGCAATAACTACTACCCAGCACAACATAAGCTTCTCCGACTAAAGTTGGAAGCAGTACAATCTTAGGCTATAAACAAAGATTTACAGGGCAATTTGCCATCATGAATGTTTAGCAGAACACCAGTAGGTTCCCTGATAGGTCCTATACTCTATCCAGCCCTAAGCTTTTGACCAGTTTTATAGTACCAAGCATAAAATCCAACCTGTAGAATCTTCCTTGTATTTTAAAATTTTACTTCTCATTAATCATATCATTCATATTATCAAGTTCAATATAGACCAAAGTAGCCTTTTAAAAAACTATTTCTTCATTCAAAACAAAAGAAGCACAAACATCCCTTTCTCCCCTAAAATACAAATATTATTAATGGTTTAGAAATTTCATACATGTATAGAATACATTTTTCTTATAATCAGACACTCCTCCTCCATCCCAGGTCTACCTCCTTCCCCTTTTGTAACTTGATATCCTCTTATTTTTGAGATCTTCATTCATGTGTATAATGAAATATGAACATATTTCCCTCCTATTTACTCTCTTTTATTTCAACTAAGTAGTCATTTTGTTGAAAATGTATTAGCTTCTACGAATGATGATAAGCTTTTCAAAATAAGATGATTAAAAACTTTGGACAATTCTATCTTCTTGCTTTAGTTCCTTGACCAGCCAAAGGCCTTTGCAGAAAACAATTGTAGTCCAAAAATGTGTTTCCTAATGTGAATCTGCTTAATCCTGAAAAGGGCAGATTTTCCCGAGGGTTCAATTTAAATTACAGTCAGATGGCTAATTGGAAACAAAGCCTCGGAAAACAGAAATAGTGAAGATTTTCAGAATGTCCAACAGAACCTTACGTTTCTCTGAACTGCTTTCAATACAATTTGATTATATTTAAATTTTTAAAAATGTAAAATTATTTCCTACCTTACCAGTGAGATCAAAAAGGAATGTCACCTCACCTTATCCTACCTGTGGGGTCAGGTATCTCTCTGTGTGTGTGTGTGTGTGTGTGTGTGTGACACATGCTCTTGCTGCCTCTGTCTCTGTCTGTCTGTCTCTCTGTGTCTCTATCTGTGTCTCTGTCTCTCTTTCTCCTTCTCTGTCTCTGGGTCGCACATGCTCTTGCTGCCTCTGTCTCTGTCTCTGTCTCTGTCTCTGTCTCTGTCTCTGTCTCTGTCTCTCTCTCTCTCTCTCTCACACACACACACACACACACAAATGTTATCTCAACAAGATTCCTTTTTGTACTTGCTGTTCTCTGAGCTTTGTTTCTGGAGCTTTCCCAAGTGTTTAATATTTCTCTAGGTCATGCGTAACTGAATGGTAACATTTTAATTTATTTTTCAGGAGAATATTATGTTGCCATCAATAGAAACTTCACAATTTTTGCAAAAATAATCTCATCACCAGAGCTTGTCTGTGCTGCTGCCTGCTCCAGGGGTAATGTCTGTTTGGAGATCCAAGCTTTCATTCTGAGCAGAAAATTCTGGTATCAGGTCACCCATGTTGATGTTACAAATGTCTTTTGCTTACTTTTCTTAGGGGAGGGCCAGGGTTAGGGTATCTGTTTCTAGATGTTTCTGTGTCCTTTTTCTGGAGCACTGAAATACATCTGGAATTATGTTTACTCTTTTGATTTAAATGTATGTATGATGTATGTACTTGCTAGAATTAATCTACCAATTATGTGAGCTTCTAAGAGTTTCTCCCTCTGTTCTTTCCTAGGGCATTTGTTTCTCCATTTTAATGAAAATAAATATTTTCTTTTGTTTTATATTACAATATTAATGTTTTTGTAAACATTAAAACTTTGGTTTTTTCTGTTAATTGCAATTTCTTACTGTCTAGTCAAGCTTTCACCCTGTAATGCATGCTGGCCTTAAACTTATAATAGCACCCTGCTTCAACCTTACAAAGAATTGAATTACTAGCAGGAGTCTTTATATTTGTTTTTTATGTATTATTTCCTAAAAAATTACTGCCAGATGTTGTGTAACTTTTCCTGTGGAGATGTAAATAAATTTCTGCTTACTCTAGATATGGCACACATTCCAAACCAAATAAATTGTTCCCGGAATGTCCAAATTGGCAAACCAATAGGTTTATTAGAATTATTTACAGGAATGTGGTTATGACATTTCTTACAGGAGAGCAGGTTACTCAAAGCCAGCGGCATTACCAAAAGCTCATGTCAGCCTTGATGGTGGCTCAAAGAGCTGCATATCTGAATTTCTCTGCATAACTTGCAGGCAGTCCGATGCTGGGAGAGCCTGCTCCTTCTAGCAGTCCTCGCTGCTGTGTAGCTGGTGAGGGCATTTGTGAACCTTGTTTATTATAGGTTTCCTATTTTGAGTCTGAGTCACAGATCCTCCCTCCAACAGAGACTGTGGAAGTGTGATGAAATTGGTATTACTGACACTAGAAGAAAACTTAAATATTTGTCATTGTTCATTTTTAAGTCTCTATGTTGTCTATGATGGAACCAACTAAGGCTAATTTATTTGTAATTTTTAAAATTAATCTTGACTTGTTCGATTGGAAAATAATAATGTTCTACTGAGTGAAAGAATGAGATTTGCTTCATGGATATATATTAATTGTGCAAAGCTAAGAGGTTTGTAGTCCTTCTTTGCATGCACATAATATACTTTCATCTCCTTTGTATCCCTGTTCTCATATATTAAGAAAATGCAATAGTTGTCTTTGTAGAGTCGATTTATTTTTGTTATATAATGATTTTTGGTTCTACCTATATACTTGAGTTGACATGTGATTTTTTTTTCTTTAGAGCTAAACAAAACTGTCCTGCATACCACATTTACTTTTTATTCATTTACTTGTTGATGGCTTCAAGGCTGATTCGTAGCTTGATTATTGTGTAGGGTATAGTCATAAACATGCTGCCTTAATTACTTTTCGATAACTGTGATAAAACACCATGAACAAAGCAACGTGTAGAAGAAATAGTTTATTGAGGGCATATAGTTTCTGGTGGTGAGTTTATGACTGTCATAACAGAGAGCATCCAGAAGACAGACACAGGAATAGAGTAGTACCTGAGAGTTCAGATCTTCAGACATAGACAAAAGGCAAAGAACTAACTAGGGATGACATGGACTTTTAGAACTTCAAAGCCTTTTTTCAGTTATCTACCTCCTCCAACAAGATTGTAGGTCCTAGTCCTTTCCAAATAGTTCCACCAATTGGGGACTGATATTTAAATACATGAGACTAAGAAGTCAACCTTATTCAAACTACCACATATAAATTATGCAGATATTTCTATATCAAAATGACTTGCTTATTTTGATATATTACTAAATCTATAAAAGCTAGAATATAAATATAAAAATTCATTTTTTTTCAAATTTTGAACAACATTTACAACAATTTCCTTAGTATTTGGAATAATTCACATTGATTCCAGCCATGGATAAGGTCCTTTTTTTCTACTGTGTAACAGTGGAGTTTTCCCATTTCTTAGAGTTTAATGTGTCATATAATGCCTGTACTGTTTTTTTTTTTCATTTGCAGTTTTTTGCTGAATGAATGTCTACCTTTTAAAGATTTTTAATGTTTAATTAAAAGTGTTTAATTTTAATTTGCTGTTAATTATGTGGGCCAAAGAGGGCTTTTGATTGCTGGATTTCAATACTTTGATAGCTGGACCTTGGTAGTCAGCCTCAGGAAGAGAAGTGGCCCTATTGGCTATCTTTAGGAAAATAATCTAATGGCTTTTAGTAAGGCTGAGGGAATTTGAAGAAGGGTGAGACTTATCAGAACCATGTTTGCAATGTTGTGGCAGGTTAGAGTCCTTTTAGATACAGTTATGGTTCACCAGAGAGTCAGGCTGTATCCTCATTATATGACAGAGTTTGGCAGCTAACATATACATTGCTGAATATGAGAGTGGACCATTTACAAAGGTTAAAACTAGGCAGTGTGGAACAAGGTCACATTACCTGCAAAAAAAGCCTTTAGAATCTAATGTGTCAAAGTCATGAAAGAGAAGCCTTCATTTCCAAGGAAGACCTTGGGAAAACAAAGATACCAAGAGTATGGGGCATCTACCAAGTCAAGCTCTGAGAATGGAATGGTTTCTGCTCAGGAGAGAAACCATGTGCGCCAGGTAGCATGGATTGAAAACTGGGGTTCCCCAGACATTTTGGAATTTGGTTTATTATTTTAGAATTCATCAATGTCAAAAATATGTATGCAGGATTTGATGTTTTCCTTGTTAAATTTTGATTTTGCAAGCAGTGTGATTGCTTCTTGGTAATTTCTATTTCTTCTCTTTTGGCATAAGAATGTTTATTATTTGTCATTGAAATTTGAAAACATATGACTTGATTTTGATTATGTAGGAGCTCATAGTTAAGAAACTTTCAACTCTTTAAGTGTTGGAATTGCTTAAAAAATGGGAATTCTTAAAATTGAACTAAAAGAAATTTTATTATAAAATAGTTGTGAGCCCAGGGACAATGGGTGACATTTTATGGCTTAAATGTTTTGTGCTTAGATGCCAAGTCAGTAAGTTGTAGATTTGCAATTTTTAGTTCTAACTCCCAATAAGTTTAAAGACAGGATTCAAATGATTCAAAAGCATTCCTGTGACAGATTACCTAGATTACTTAGGGTGCCCCATTCCCTAAGCAGGGTATCCTGAACTGCGTTAGAGTAGAAGAAATCAAGAAAGCTGAGAAGTAGCAATATGGATTAAATCATTGATCTTTCTTCTTGACTGTAAGTGTAACGTAACTACCGACTTTAAATTCCTTCATTACTCCACAAGAATGGGCTGTAACATGGACTTGTAAACACACTAAACACTTTATCCCTTAAATAATCTTGTTTTGGCATTTACCACAGCAACAGAAAAACAAATTAAGACACATACTTGAGGGGGCTAGCTCCCCGAACCTTTTTAACTATGTTGCTTTTACAAGCTCCGATTTCACAGTTTCTGCCTTGTCTTTTTCTCATTCATTTCATGTGATTTAACAAACAACTAGTTTAAATGAAGTGTTATTCAGAATTATAATACATAGGTAAAAATCACAAGAAACACAATTTCTTTGAAACTCTATTCAGAATTCTGTTTACTTATACTTTTCCTTAATAGTGAAGGATCTCCAATAGTTCTTCAAATTATCAGATTCGTAAATCACATTTTAGACTTTATAATACTCTTTGATCTTTGTATTTTTCTACCTTCTAGCTGTTAAAAAGGTCTACATTGTATGGAGTGACCACTCACTGAACTACAAGTACAAACTAATATCCCAAAGTATGTCACAGTTTATTTGTGATAGAGTAGCAACTAAATGCCATAAATATAGATTTATGCCATAAATATCGATTTCAGGGAAACTCATGTGATATCCACTCCTTTAGACTGCTGAATAAAAATGGTCACAGCTATTGCTTGCTACCACCAAAATAGGAATACAAATGTTCTGGGACAATCTGTTTTAATTATGATCGTGAACACAGCCTGATTTACATACAAGTCATCTCAAATGGTTTTCATTTGTTCTTTCTCAAAACTAAAGTGGGTTTTGGTGCTTTGACCCAGAACTCAGTATCATTTATGCACTGGTCAGGTTTTAGATTTTTGTACTTTCAATCTGTCAAAACTGCAAAGTTTATAGAGACACTTTAGTTTTAAAAGAATAGCACATCATGGTTTGTATGTAACTATTTTCACATTTAGTAGTATCATTTTGTTTCGGAATAGATGGTGAAAATATAAAGAAGCTTAAATTCTGATTGTTTATCATATCATAATGTGGTAAATGTTAATGGTAAATTATTTTATCAGGTAGATATAAACTTTTACTCTATATCATCAAACAAGTTAACAATTTTATTTTTAACCACTCCCTGTAACTGCCTTCCTTCCACTAATTTTTGGCATGAGTGATTATCTTTGATTATGTTAGAGAGGAGATGTAAAATAAAGTTTACTAGTGACTCTGGTTTATACACCAGAAAAATCAACTTTGGCAGCAGTATAACCTCTGTATGGAAAAGGAGGCCATAGGGCAAAAATTCATTATTTCGGCACTGTACTTTAGAAAGGTATACTCAATTTGGATAAGGATATTATGAAAGGTATCTCATAATCTGCAACAAGAATAATTTATATTATTATGTGGTTGATGAAAGAATATTTAATAGTCACATTTTATCATATGAGAATGCTTGTTAAAAGCCATTTTAAGCCAAAGATTTTCCACTGACAGTATACTATGATCATCATAGTCATAAAAGATTTATTATGTAAACAGGTTTGTACAAAATGTTCCCATAGCCCAAATTCTTTGTGGCTAAGATTTTAAATCCTCAACTGACTAGTGGAATTAAACATTCTTAGACTTCTTAATATTAACATATTATAATAAAATGTATATTTAGAATGATTTTGAAATGGGTCAATATTTATATATAATAATGGTTATTGAGTTGAAAAAAATTAAAATATATAGTCCTTTAAACTTGGGTTAAAATATCAGTTTGGCATCACTCAGGAAGATCCTCATTCAGGTCGAGAGAGTGGGGGGAGAGAGGGAGAGACAGAGAGTAGTTGGTCAAGGTTCATGAGGATTTCTGGTTTCTTCATTCCAGGCAGGTATCATAATCAAATCTTCATAATTCTGCAGATCAATAAGTAGAAGCAGAATATTAGGAGACTGTATGAGGCAGAGCTTGTCATAAGTACCTTCCACAGCATAGTCACACGCTGTTATACAACTGCACCTATTTTCCTGTACAAGGCAGATATTTTACATGACTAAACACCAATCATGTCTGGGTGGATAAATCACAAGGCCAGATGGTAGTTTATAGTTTTTTATGTTTATTAGGGAAAGCTCAGATTTTTGATGCATGCTTGAATGACTTTCAAAGTTCCAAAACAGTAGGAGCCTTTAATAAAGCTAATATTTCTTGTTGCTTAATATTTAATCTCCTTATATTCAGAGACCTTATATGTAATCTTCAAGAGATCATCATGTTAGCAGGACGTTAACGAGTGGTAAGTTAGACAAAGAGGTAGGAGCAGGAGGCTGAGAGATCACGTCTTTAAACCCAAATGTAAAGGTTGATGTTTCATCTAGGCTCCTTATATTATTCTTACATATCCAGTAATAACTAGTGCTAAGGTTAGAAAATGGCCGTCATAAATCAGAATCACCATGTGACTAAGTAACACAATCATGAATGTCTCTGTTACCTAAGACATTTCAGAGAGTAAACAACCTAAACATAAAATGTTGAGTTTCAGAATAAAATTTGATGGAACACAGCAGTTAAGCAAATATAAGCAACATGCATTTACATCTGTCCAACCACTGTTGGAAATTATGTATGCATTTCTGTTGAATATATATATATGTGCATTCATTACGATTTACCTCTCCGTTGCCAAGATAAAACTATAATCAACAGTGACTTATGGAAGAAATAATTTATTATGGCTTATGATTCAAGAGATCATCATGTTAGGGTAATGTCATCGAGTGGTAAGTTAGACAAAGAGGTAAGACCAGGAAGGTGAAAGGCCACTTCGTTTAAATCTAATTATGAAGCATCAAGTGTAAAATGGAAGTCGTGAGATTTATGTGTATATGTATACTTTAAAAATCTTTCCCATAGTCGTAAGTCTTAATTTTGCATGCATTAGTAAGACTAAGAGACTACTTGTATTTTGGGAGGCCTTAACATTATATGTGAATAGATTTTTCATTGAATGGCACATAATTGTCATCTGTCTGTTGGCAGCAATGGACTTCATAAAGAGAAAGAATAGTTCACATGAATCTGAGGCAACCGTGCAATAGGCTGTTCAAATTGATGCCATTTTTATTACTTGTTATGGGAATCTAACACCTTTGTTGAGAAACTCGCATGTTATATCAATTTTAATTACTTGCTATACTATAGGAGAGGTAAGGGCCAAATGGATTTAATTTTTATTTTCTGGAGAATTGTGTATTAGCAATGGATCTATAATCACTTACTTATTTATGCAAATTTATTACTCAGGAAATAGCTTAAAAATAGAAGTAAAATGTGAAATGTGTCCAGTAGTGATAGAAGTTTAGAGTTATTAACTAAATTTCACATTGCTGTTTTTATTCTTCTTCTACAATCGAATAAACTTTATTACCTAGATTTTATGTTCATTCTCCAGATGTTTGTCTTTTGAAGAAGTGTTTTTTTTTTTTTTGCTTAAACTTATTGTTATTAAGTTCCCTTGTTTGCAAACCTGAATCCAAACTTGAATACAGAAAAAAGCATTTGAGTTGCTAGGAAACTAGAGTGCTAATGTGTAAAAATAAAAATCATGTAACGTTATACTATATAACATGTGAGAACACAACTGATTTCATAAGCCTTCCTACATGTTACATATCAAAGAAATAAAATGTGGATTATTGATTTATTTAGTATGATGAATTCCAAATGCTCAGTCTGATGGCATTTGGTGTTAGGATGAGAGATAAAAATT
Source organism: Grammomys surdaster (assembly GCF_004785775.1). Taxonomy (NCBI): domain Eukaryota; kingdom Metazoa; phylum Chordata; class Mammalia; order Rodentia; family Muridae; genus Grammomys; species Grammomys surdaster. The sequence goes on from NW_021604567.1 coordinate 5,537,456, forward strand.
TCATGAAAATGGTACCAATATAATAGGACCTTGCCCCTGTAAGATGGAACAGGAAGTATCTCTTTCCATCCCTCCTTTCATCCATCCTTTTCTTCCTCCTTTCTCTTCATCTTTCCTTATGGAGACAAGTTAGGAAGGGTGCTCTTAGCTCACACTATGTTTTCTGGCTCCTTACCCTTGAAATATTGAGTTTGTACAGCTGTAGAAAAGTAAGTGTTTGGTCTTGAAGCCATCAAGTCAATACTGTTTTGTCACCCCTGTCTGCACTAAAACTCAGAGAAAGAATAAAATTCTAAAATCGAGGGTTATATGAAGGATTCTGGCAGGAAAAGTAGAATAGATATTAAAAAGTCTAAGTTAAATAGCACTATACTTGCTGACTAATTAAACATAGAAAATTAGCTAGAAATAGGCAAAATTTGGTTAAGACTATACTAGTGTTTCCTATTGGTTCCTGAGTAGAATATTGTATTTAAGATCTTTCAAATTGTGGAGATGAAATCCTCCATTGTAGATTCTGATGAATTGGTACTGGGGTAAATCCAAGGACATTCATACTTTTTTGTAAGCATCCCCAGATAATCTCATGATGAAACTCAATTGAGACAATTCTGAACTAAGAATAACTTCGTATGAATGAGAACACTAAATATCAACAGATGTTTTAAACTCAATCATGATTTAAATATACTTTTGCTTATCATACAACCCAATCATGCTTTTTAATAAAGTTTTTAAAATGAGATATAAAAAAATCATCACATTTCTGAACACTGCCTCAGATTCAAAAACTAGAGATATGTTAATTGTTTTGCTATTTTCTTTGCAAAGAAATTGAACTTGCAAGTGCAGAGAGTGAGAGATGATTATCTGCAGCTCCGGGAAACATTCAGACGTTGCTTTCCAATTCCTGGCAAAGACACAGGCAGAAACAGCTGCAAGAATTTAACTCTGAGCCATGTATTCGCTGATATCTCTACCTGTTACTCTAATTACTACACTATAAAATTTTTATCTTTATCTAGCTCCCTCTGATGCTCCTGGAAACTCGCAGTGTAATCACAGCAGGGAGAGAGTGTCTAAGAGAAGAAAGCAAAGGTAAAGGAAAAGGATCGACTAGGAAGGCAGAGTCATTGAGCTTGGAAGCCTCTGTGTCCTGCGGTTTCTGGTTTCTTCCTGTGGAATTTGCGGCGCAACTGCCTTGTTACATATAGAGCTAAGGAAGGAGAAAGATGGGCTGCTTATACTCAGACAGAGCAAATGCAGACAGTAAGAGATGATCATCTGCAGCTCTGTGACACAGTCAGACGTTGCTTTCCAATTCCTGGCAAAAACACAGGCAGAAACAGCTGCAAGAATTTAACTCTGAGCCATGTATTCCCTGATCTCTCTAAACGTGATCTATTTGGTGTCTCTGTATTCTGAATGGCAATACCTGGTCTCATTCCTGTTTCTGAAAGTGTGGAATAGATAGTACTTGAAAAACATAGAAAGATAATTGGGGTAGAATGGAAATGACAGTAAATCGGGGTTCCATGGAAGAAAACGCTGACAAACGTAAGAAAATGCAAAAATCCTACTAGAGTTTTTATAAATTTGTTTCAGAAATTGCAAAATTGAGAGATATTTTCAATCCTCAAACTGTGCATTGAACTAAGTCATAAAATCCCATACGGCACTTAGTAATATGTGTTTAAAACGTTTTGGAGAGGATACAAGCAAAGCACCCCTTATTAATAAAATATTTAGCAGATGTGTCTACTTTTCCTTTTCTCAATCCTCTTAAAAATAAATTTTCATATTTTAAAAATTCATTTTATTTGTGAATGGGTCAAGTGCAAATACTTGATTCTAAAAATTGTCAAATTTTTGCGGTTAATGATTAAAATACCTAAGAATGATAAATGCTCTTAAGCACTGTTTTTTGCATTAAGTACTTAAATAGTTGAGCATATTTTTGTTATTTTTTATTCATGTGAAACTTGAAAAGTAAATATTTTTATGAGCTGATTTAAATTTATTTTATTTAAAAGGAATCTTTTGGTTTCAAAGCTAATACTGGCTGGTTTTGCCTCTTATTGTCAGTTTAAATATCAAAGTTTTGTGTTGACAAAGAATGTTACTATTTTTTGAGCTGAGGAGAAGGCTCATCAGTCAGGAGTACAGGATGCTCTTCCTGAAGACCTTGGTTTGGTGCTCAGCACTACATGGTAGCTTATAACCATCCATATTTCCAGAGCCAGGAGAACTGATGTCCGTTTCTCACCTCATCAGGCATCAGATATTTACTTGATAGACACTAAGTACACACACACACACACACACACACACACACACACACACACACACAGAGGCCACATCTCTATACATAAATTTTTAAGTTAGAAAATGTTAGCATTTTAAAGATATATTTAGAGAGAGTTAGACATCCATGCATATATTACACATTTCCTATTTTGAAAACAAGAAATGGATTTCAAAGCTAAATTTTATTTCTTATTTAAAAAGTGGCAAATAATGTTTTTATTAAATCTCAAGCAAAATAAATTATCACCTCTGATTTTCAAGCAACTTTTCTAAGTAGCCTGAGAATTAGGTCATATGGAGTGTTTCCTGGTATTCAATAAACCCCTGGATTTGGTACTAAGGCACCATAATACAAATTCAGAAACTAAAGAACACTGTAAACGGTGAACTCAGTGTGTCTGTGTGTGTGTGTATGTGTGTGTGTGAGTGTGTGTGTGAGTGTGTGTGTGAGTGAGTGTGTGTAAGTGTGTGTCCATGTGTGTGTGAGTGTATGAGTGCATGTGTGAGTGTTTGTGTGTGCGTGTATGTTTGTGCATGTGTGTGAGTGAGTGTGTGTGTATGAGGGGGTGTGTGCGTGAGTGTGTGTGAGTGTGAGTGTGTGTGCATGTGTGTGAGTGTGTGTGTGAATGTGTGTGTGACTTTGTGTGTGCATGTGTGAGTGTGTGTGTATACATGTGTGTGAGTGTGTGCATGTGTGTGAGTGTGTGTGTGTGTGTGTCTGAGCTACATAGGGGGAGTGGGGAAAAACAATGATTTGTGTGCTATCATGACCATTTACAAAGATTTTCTCTTCCTGTTGCATAGGCAGCAATTCAATGATGTCCTGACAAGGGAATACAAAACTTCATATTTAAATTTTAGTCTATCTTTTAAACATAGTTAAAGTGTAACTGTTAATACCACTCTGCTCCCTACTCCTGGACGGACCTGTATAAGATCTTCACCCTGGTTCCACCTATCTTGTACATAAGATACATTTCAATCAGAGAAGTTCAAGAAATGGTACTCAATGCTAAATGCTCCAGCTTTGACACAATTTAGGAAATCAACAACTCATACTTACCGGAGTTCATAATAGCCTTACTTATAAACAGCATACGTAATACACTGGAGTAGAAAAGTTCCAAGCTATTATGGCTCTACTCTCTATAAATGATCTGAAACAGCCAACTTTTTTAATTGATCAAATTTGAAATCAGTCAAGATGCACAAGAGAAAAATGTTACACTTACTTAAGATGTTATTTAATCTCTTTCTTTTCAGAATACCTCAGGCTTATTTTATTTTTCTTACTTTCTTTGAATAAGCAAATTGCATCATTGATTATTTCATCAAAATAACAAATATAAATATTTTAGGCAAGAATTTCAGTCTTGTAAAGAGAAATAGTTAAACTGTTTACCATCCAATTGAACACACTGATAGTTTGCCTTTGCACAGTTATAATGTAGATGCTTTTTGTTTAACGATGAAAATCACATTGCCTAGGGCTCAAATTTATGCTGTTTTATCTAAGAACAGGTGGAAGAAACCTGCTTGCCAAGAAGCTTCCCCTGGCACTCACAGTTTGAGAACTTAAGCTGAAAGGAAATCATTTAACTTGTAAACAGGTTTATTTTTCACTTTGACATGAAAACCACTTTATGTCACACGGGTATGTCACATTATATTGCCCTCATGCTGTCCACATAGCACACAATGACAGAAATCTGTAATTTTAATATATAATTCAGAATTTCAAAACTAGAGAATGTTATTGTAGTTGTCAACATACACTTTTGCATGTCAAAAAATGCTTGGGGTATCACTATAATCATAATGACAGACACTGGTTTCCTTTATACATTCTAAGTGAAATCAAATATGGGAAATACTTAGAACAACTTGTCTCTTGGAGAAGCTAGCACCGAGTACAAAGTATTCTCACATAACTATTATTGAAGCAGATGTTAATTTTCTCTTTGTAAACCACAGGAAAAGAAATATTAGTATATTCCTTCTAGAACCTTTTCCTAAATAGCTTGTGGGATATTATTATTATTATTTATATACACAAAGAAATTTTAGCTGGAGATATAAAGAAACAAAATTATAGTCATATGCTCTTTAGCTATTTAATTCATTTCAATCTCTATAATAAATTTATTGAAGCAATTTAAATCTCATGTTTGATTAAATTATAATTTCACTTAAATATGCTTATAGTCTTCATTTTATTAATTTTTGATATGCATTTTTTCTTAATTTTTCCAAATACCTTGCCTATCTGTAGGTTTCCTCTAGAGCAATGTTTCTTATTACATTTTATATTTATTTATGTATTTATCTAATTATTTATTGTGTTGTACATGGTGTGAGTGTGTGTGTGTGTGTGTATTATGGCATTGAGTGGAGGTCAGAGAATTATCATAGTCAATCAAGTGTGCACTAAAGATTCAATTGGAATTGTGCTTTTCACCAGAAGTCTCTATGTAGTAAACCATCTGTCTTGCCACTAAGACATTTGTTTTGGCTTAAGGTATAAAAATAATCATATTTCAGTCAACATCTCTGGCAAAAAGCCTTCTAGTCCACCAGAGGCCATGCCAGTATCCTGAAACCCAGAGGATCCCTGGTTAGAACATGGGCTACTCATATCCCCGTAACTCCAGCCAGAAATCTGGGTAGCAAACACTTGCTGGACCAGAAGCTGTCTAGGATATCAGAAGTCCAGCCCCCAACTCAGGCAGAGATCCTCTACTCAAGCACATGCAACTCTAGCCAGAATACCAGATCAGAACTAGAACCCAAGAATGAAAACATGTACTCAACAAACACAAACCCAGAAGTCAGCATCTAGACCTATAATCTCTCCATATTCAGATGTTTGGACATCAGTATAAGAGCACAGTCCACAACAACTAGGGCAATATGTCATCACCAGAACCCACCCATCCCACTATTATAAGTCCTGAATATTCAAACACAGGTGAAGCACAAGAAAGAATTTCTGAAAGCTAAATTTATGAAGATGATATACATTCTTAAAAAGTAATTGAATAAATCCTTTAAAGAAATCAAGGAGAAGATAATTTTAAAAATTGGAGCTAATCAATTAATCCCTTAAAGCCAAGGAAAAAACAAAGAAGCAAGAAAACAAACCCAGAGGTGAACAAAGTAAACAAAGTTATTCAAAACTTGAAAACGGAAAGAGAGGCAGTAAAGAAAACAGAAACTGAGGGAATTCTGGAAATGGAAAATCTAGACTAGTGACCAGAAACTATTGGAACAAGTAATACCAACGGAATACAAGAGATAGAAGAGAGAATCTGAGACATTGAAAACAAGATAAAAAAAATAGATAAGTCAGTCAAAGCAAATGTTAAATCTAAAAATTTCCTGACATGGAACATCCATGAAATCTGGGACACTATGAAAAGCTCAAATCTAAGAATAATAGGCTAGAAGAAGATTCCCAGCTCAAAGACACAGAAAATATTTTCAACAAAATTTATAGAATAAAATGTTCCTATTCTAAATAAGGACATACCCATAAACATACAAGAAGCTTAAATAACATAAAAAAATTGAACCAGAAAATAAAGTCCCTTCCACCACATAATAATCAAAACACTAAACAAACACTAAACAAAGAAAAAATAATAAAATCTTTAAGAGAACAAGGTAACATATTAAGACTAACATTAGAATTACACACAACTTCTCAATGGAGACTCTAAAAGCCAGAAAGGCCTGAATAGATATGATTCAGTTTCTAAGAGACCACAGATGCCTAGCTAGAGTATTATACCCAGCAAAACTTTCCATTAGTATACATGCAGAAAAGAAGATAATCTATGATAAAGAAGATAATCTATTTTGAATACTATCTATCCGAAAATCTAGTTGTACAAAAGGTACTAGAAAATAAACCACCAACCCAAGGAGGTTAAGTACAACTACAAAATCGCAGGCAATAAATAATTGCCTGTATTTGGTTTTGCTTCCTAGCAGCATAACCAAAAGAAAGAAAACACACACACACATACACACACTAGCACCACCAACAACAAATTTACAGTCTTTGTTCATTGGTATCTCTCAATATCAATGGACTCAATTCTCACAATAAAAAGACACTGAGTAAAAGAATGGATGCAAAAACAAGATTCTTTCTTCTGCTGCATAAAAGAAGCATATCTCAAAGATGAATCTCAGAGTAAAAGGTTGTTAAGAATGTTTTCCAATCAAATGTCCCAAAGAAACAAGCTAATGTAACTATTCTAACAAAATGGACTTCAAATCAAAATTAATTAAAGAGGGGAAGGACACTTCATACTCATTAAGGAAAAAATATATATGTAAATGGTGTTTCTATTCTCAATATCTATGCTCCAAATGCAAAAACAAACAAGCAAACAAACAAAACAACAAAAATTATTCACATTTGTAAAAGAAACATTACTAAAACTTAAATCACACATTGACCTTCACATGTTATAGTGGGAGACTTCAATATCCCAGTCTCCTCAATGAACTAGTCACCCAGATATAAACTATACAGAAAAATAATGGAGCTAACAGATATTATGAATCAAATGAACCTAACAGATATCTACAGAAGATTTCACCCTAGTACAAAAGAATAAATCTTTTTCTTAGCACCTCGTGGAACATTCTACAAAATTGACTTCATCCTCAGTTAAAAGGCAAGTCTCAACAGACAAGAAATTGAAATAACCCCTGTATCTTATCAAAAATCATGGATTGCAGCTGGACATGAAAAATGACAGAAAAATAGAAAGTCTATAAACTCCTGGAAATTCAACATATTTATACTGAATGATTACTAAGTCAAGGCAGAAAGAGAGAAAGAAAGAAGGAAAGAAAGAAAGAAAAAAAGAAAGAAGGAAGGAAGGAAGGAAGGAAGGAAGGAAGGACAGGCAGATACAAAGAATAATAGAATTATAAAAATTTTGAAAATATTAAAGACATTTCAACTCATATGTAAACAGCTTTATTATTATTATTATGCCACTGTTATAACAATAGGGTATCTATGGCCCTTAACCAGCATTCAGACAGAGTCCTCTGATCTTTGGCATAGACTTTAAGCCTTCTTTGCCCAAATGTAACATCTGTACTATTGAAATCAATGTAACAAGAATCCCTATGTTGTTTCTATTTAATGATGTTCTATATGCCACCTTTCCCAGTTAGGAACTTCAAATTCTCACGTTTTACATTCAAAACTTAGGTCTGCACCACACAGAGGTCTCCTCATTTGCATTTATTTTTCAGTAAAAAGTCTGTCTTACTGATTTTAATTGGTGCCTAACACTGGATTTCCCTGTCACAACTCAGTTTCTCAGCTTCTTCATAATGTTGTAAGTTACATATACTTAGGAATTATTAGAAATGCAGCTGTCACAGACTAGGAAATTTGCATATACTAAGGAATTATTAGAAATGCAGCTGTTACAGACTAGGACATACACACACAACCACACAACACACAACACACCACGCACCACCAGCTTCGCACTCAGCATTATTAGTCTCACATCATTTTACATCAAAGAAAAGGAAGGCCTTGAAGGTCTATTGATTTTCCCAAGGTTAGACAATGCTTCTGGAGGGATTCTGAATGCAAGTCATAAAGTTGCTCCTGCTAGGATTTTTTTTTTCTACAGCAAGGATCACATCTAGTGGGAGTTGAAAATGCAGTTCTGGCAGACACATTTAAATATTAATAGCAATTAACTCAGAATGAATAGTTGAGGTCCTGGGAAGAAGAGATTAAAGAATAACAAGGTGATATACATTTGAAGAGAAGATAACAAACTCACCATCTCACAAGGTTATGATGCTGTGGGAAAGTCACAAATTAAACAAAGTAGATTCTCATAGTAAAAGAAAACTGGAATTTTGGGGGAAATAGGTATAAAAAGGTTTTGAAAGGAAATTATTAGAAAAATATACTGATTTAGTTTAATAACTAATGCATGGAAAAGAAATCAAGTAGGTTTTTTTGTTTTGGCTTGGTTTTTGTTTGTTTTGGTTATTTATTTATTTGATATAGAGAAAAGAAAACTAAATCACATTTGTTTGATTCACAATTCAAGTTTTGAAATTTACAATAAGTATCTCAGGAAGAATCCACAATAATTGAGTAAACAAAGAAAAGTGAATATGGTCAATAAATAAATAAATACATAAATAGCCCTTTAAAGATATGAGGTGTTCGACAGCAGTGGTACACGATTTTAATCTCAGTACTCTAAATGCAGAGGTAGGCAAATCTGTAAGTTCGAGGCAGCCTCATTAACAAAACACATTCCAGAACAACTAAGGGTACTCAAAGAGAGGCCTTGTTTGTCAAAACAAACAAACAGGTAAACAAAGGAAAACAAAACAATACAAACAAAAGAATAATTGGAATGTGATTTATAGTGAATAATGGTAAAAGAAGATAAAGATATGGTGAATGAAGCAAAATGCCGAGTAATTTTGATGCCATGATACAGAAGATAATTTTTCTGTTCCTTCTCCCCTGTATTGCTTGTTGCTGGACCTTGTGAATATGTTTCATACTGTATGGCTAAGGGTACTTTGGAGATGGGCAAATTACTCTGGATTGGCTTCGGGGAGGGCCAACATAACAACCAATCCCCTTTCCTTATTGAGAAATATAGGTATGTCAGAATCAAAGAAGTAGATGTGATAGAGGAGAGATGAGTGAGGGATGACACACACATACCAACACACACACACACACACACACACACACACACACACACACACAAGAGAGAGAGATAAAATTCAGTATTCCCACAGACCACATAGTTGTAAAATGTACGTAGCTTCAGTTGAAAGATGAGAGGGTTTCTCTATCCACAGAGCCCCCAAGAGGAGTTCAATACTCCAAACACTTATATTTAAAGTTTATTTTTGAATTACAAAATGGTGAAGCAACATTTTTGCTGCTTTAAGTTAGAGTGTGTGCAACAAGTTTTCACAGTTGAAACAAGCAGAGAATGGTAAATGCAGCTACCCAACGGGATGACTCCTAATACAAATATAAGATCTTGGTGTGCCCCGACAATAGCAAAATGAAGAAGAGAAAGATTATCACCAAAAAATATTATTACCATATTCCAACCTGAGTAGTATACTATGTACATGTAAATTGCAGGAAAGCATGAGAGACCAGTTACTGTAAGCTGCTCTAAAGACCCTCAGGGACTGAAGTCATATGAAGTCTTCTACATAGATCAGGGCTCACATTATCTGGGCTGAGAAAATAAAATGATGGGATCAGCACAAATAGAACATGATCATTCAAATACTAAAAATAAATAAATAAATAAGTAAATAAATAAATAAAAGGTAGACTAAGTAATCTAGAAAGTTACTATTTTATACTCTCTGGCTTTGATTCCCTTCCCTGTTTACCTTAAACTGTAATATGACCCAACGTATATTATATAAAAATCATATGTTTAATAATAATGGCCCTTTAATTAGAAGGCAATCATAGCAAATGCCAGACAGGATAATTAAAATGGCCAAGAACACCAATTATAAAGAGCTGGGCATTGTAGCCAAGTCCAGCAAACCTGCGAGATTGAAGTAGGAAGAAAGAAAAACAAGGTCAGGCTGATGTTCATGGATTGTGTTTAAAAACAAACAAACAAACAAACAAGTTACTGTAATTCACCAATATGACATTTCATGAAGAAAACAAGTAATGTCCAAATTTGAATCATTTAATGTTATTCTACTACTCACTGATGCAATTTTATCTTAGAGGAGAAATGGAGACAGGATTTCAAAACTCCTAAGATGGTTGCTTTTGAAATTCAAATTATTTATCCTATTATTGTAGAAAAATTTTAATCCAGCAATAAAACTGCTCTGACCAACAGTCACAAAGACCTTCTAGGTCTGTGTAATCTGGAATTACACACAGTTAATTCCGCTGTCTAGAATGCAGACAAGTCTTTAGTACACACTTTTAAACCCAAACAATGAGGTTAAAGTTAGTTTGTTGAAAGAAGCAGCCATGTTTCAAGGTGGCATCTAAATGAGGGGCAAGCAACATTATTAATCAGAGAAAGATTTGGTAGAATGAGTCAGAGATAAAATAAACCCAACTCACTATGGAACTTTCAAAAATTCCACAGTGATGTCATTGGCCACTAGTTCCAAGTGTTTCCTGGAACATACACTACATGGTGTTCTGAACATAGTAAAATGCTCTGCCTCTTTGCTGCCTTGTTTTCTTTACATATCCTAGACTAACACATCTAGTCATTTTATTGGTATCAATAACCTTCCTTGGGATTTTGGGTTTTTTTTTGTTACATTTGTATATAAAAGTACATTGAGACTGAAGTAAGGTTGCCTACCTACAGCGTTAGACTGTAGTGTACCCTGTTCTTACAGGTCCTCGGATCCCAGGTCTACAGACAAGTTATGCACAGGTCTGCTGAAAAGTCAACAGATATACCTCACCAGAGGTGCTACAGGCAAAATTTTAAAATTCCACATTGATGCTTCCAAAATATTTTGTGGAGGCTAGAGAGTTCTACTTCCTATTTCTCTGTTGTCTCTTAAATGAGTGCTTCTGTCTAGAGCCTGTACTAGTAAACCAGTGATACTGAGAGGAGTCACAGGCATGCTTACCTACTGGTTGAGTCAGCAATATTGAATAGCTCCTTGAGTCATGCTTTGCCCAGAATCAGACATAGTTCTTTAAAATGTCCTAGATTGGCATCTTCATGATATCATATTTCCTATGACCCCTTCTACACCAGAGGGTCTATGTACTCACCCCTTGTCTCAGTCTCTACCACTCCTCTCTCTAGTTCCTTTCTCCCTCTCTACTTTTCTTTTTCCTCCTTAAGATTCTACCTATGAATCCAAAATAATCTTCTTAAATCTCTTTCTTTGTGTCTTTGAATTTTATTTTTTAAATTTGTGAGGTCAGAACCCTAAAGCCAGCGGCTTTGGGTGGCTTTGTTGACTATTAAATCTTTCTGGACTCAGCTGCCCTTGCCAAGCTCACCACAGAGAAAAAAAAAAAATCTATGATTCTCAAAGACATTCTGATATTCCCATACCATATGCTAGTTTGCTAATTCCTACCATGTAAAGAGAGCTAGTGATATCTCAATGATAATTCTTTGATAGTTACCTCATATATTATATGCTCCTGCCAAATTAAAAAAGCTCTATACATGAGAAATCTGACCTGTACTATGTTAAAACAAATGTTTTTAACTGTTGAAGATAAGAAAAAAATATTTATTTATAAAATCTCTGGTGGAAATTGAGAAAAGAAATGCATAAAAATATTTTCAAAAATGTGTCTAACATTTCCTCCCTATTTAATGCATGTAAACAATTATATATAAGTGTTACTGTAAAATTAACATGAGCACTGCATATATTTTTTTCATATTTTAAAAGCTTAGAGGTATGAGGAAAAACTTGAAAAGAAAATGTTAAAATGATAATTTGAATTGTTTTGTTTTGTAACATGCCTACATTGTTAAGAAGCTAAATTGGCTGAATCACCTGTGATGTCTGCTGTTAGAAGTTCTAATCCAGATGCTGGCCTCCGAACTTATACCACTCAGACCTTCTACGGGCCATTGACAAGAACATCAAACAGCAGGAGACTGATATCACTAATCTGAAGAAATCCCTCGTTTTGCTGTCTGAAGAGATCTCCAAAACTTTCAAAGGACTTTATTGGACTTGATTTACTCTGTTACAATAGAAAAGGCTGTGTACAGCTCTTGACTGTGTACAGTTCTTAAAGAATGTTGCCTTTACATAGACAAGACAGGGATGGTTAAAGACAGCATGAAAAATGTCAGAGTAGGCACTGAGAAAAGACAGAGAAAGAAAGAGAAAGATGAGAGCTGGTACAAGAACTGGCTTTCAACCTCTCCATGATTGTCAACCCTACTTGCTTGCATCTTGGGACCATTACTTGGGTTAGTTTTGCTTATTTCTTTTGGTCCCTGGACCTTAAATAGGCTGACTAACTTTGTGAAACAACAGATATATAATTTGGTAGCAAAACCTATTCAGATACATTATCATAAGTTAGCTATGGAGGACCATGAGACTCAAGATGAGGTTGTTACTCTATCCAGGGTGTTCCCAAAACCCATCTCCACTCAACCTAAAAGAAGGGACTTCTGCCCCTAGACTTAGCAGAGAGGGGCCACCCAGAATCCCCTCTGACTGGTGATCTGAATTCTTGCTTAGGCTGTGAGGCTAAGCACTGCAAGGGACTATCAATAAAAGTTAAAAATATCTCTCTAGGTTCCCTGAGGGACAAGCCTGACTGCATAGGTGTTGATGTCAAAAGTATCCCCTCTCCAGGAAAAAGACATCGGGATGGGTATGGCCCTCATGCCTCACTGGACAACAACAGGGGGACTGGAACTATTACAAGGTCTCCTTCAAATACTGGAGATCAGGCCTCTATCCCCCGCCTCCACAAGATTAGAATTACCACAGCCCTTCTATACTTAGAGAAAGGAGGAGATGTCAGAGGCAGCCTCGCTTATACACTGAAGGCCTAAAATCAGCCATAGGCCTAAAATCAGCAGTAGGCCTGTCATACATGTATACTAACACCAAGTCTTGAGTCTCTGTGGAAAAACATTGAAACAGATGGCTATAAGCTAATGTAAACAGGCAGCTTTTGTGGAAATCTACAAGCCTGAGTAGTCATAGACCTTGTAAATAGGTAGCCTTGGCAGACAATACCAACTTAGGTAAGGACAAGTGAATTATAGGCAGAGTCATAGTGACCTGTCCCCTGAACCTTCACCCAGCTGATACCCTGTTCTGAAAGATATCTGTACTCCCCCTGAACACCCATGCTCCAGTTTCATCCCCTTCCCCATGTCCTGCCTTTTTGTGTTTATAAACCCTGTGTGAATAATTTAAAAATTATGATTTGATTTTTAAAAAAAGAAGCCAGGTAGGCTAGGAATATAATTATATTAATATATAATTCCTATAAATCATAGCTATGAATTTATTTTCATTTTATGATTTGTAATATAAAGCAATTGAATGCATATTACTTTATTAATAACTAAAGTGGCCACAATAGAAAATAGTTATCCTTGAGTTATCTTTATTTCTGCTATTGAAAATCTTTAACCTTTTACTATTATCTCCCTGATTTTCATCATTAAAAAACCATAATTATACTATATTTCTGTGAGGTTGGCACTTATCAGTTTCTTTTGTGCATCTATGGAATTAGTACGGAGTCATATGGCTTCTGTGCGGTATAGATGCTCCAACTGAAGTTCACTATCCTTGAGAAGCCGACTTCCTAGAGTGGAACTGGAAGGAATAATCTAGGAAGAGACTGATGGTAGATGGGATTGTGTTCACAACAAATCATATGTTGCTGAATGCAAATATGTTTTGTGAGGCTTAGAGTCATGAAAGAGATAAATGTATGTATCATATTGAAGGCTGGATGACTATGCTCTTGTTTTAAGGGTCTCTGTGGTAAGTTATTTCCATTAATTATGAACCTCTGGAGATACTCAAGGTACACAAAACAACTGAACATGATGGAAAGGGGTCAGATGGTTCCTTGGTTTCACACTGGCATCAGCCCCAAAACTTGACCTTATATATACTGTACATGTTCAACCTAGCTTAACAACCTTTAAGTATTCACACAACACTTCGAAATATAGTAGATTTTGGCGAATTGTAATATAGGTAGTATGACAATTCTGTATTCCTCAAATTTGTTCTTCAAGAAACTGTCTTCACTTTTTTCTTCTATTTTCTTTTACCTTTTAAAATTGTATTATGCTTTTATTTAGTGTATTCATGTATGTGAAACTAAATAAGCATGTTTGTTAGGGTATGCATAGGGTGACTTCTACATACCAAGATATGTGTGCAAGTCAGAGAGGAACTAGTGAGATTCAGTCTCCTCCTTCAATCATTTGTATACTGGTGATTAAACCCATGTTAGACTTATCAGAAAGTACCTTAACCCTTTAAACTAACTTAGTGACTTTTACTTATTCGATAGTATTTTATAACGAGTATCTTTCATCCAGCTATATGTGTGTGTGTTTGTGTGTGTGTGCCAATTTGTTTAGTTTTCTTCTAATATGTCCAAGAACTGACATTCAGAAATTCAAAACTAGGTCTATATATTCTCACTGACTGCTGTTTTTTCTTTGAAATATACTAAAGCAGTTCTTAATTTTGTAGATCTATTAATTTCAGTTAAAGTAGGGTAAAAAAGTATAGTGGTTTCAAGCACAAAAGAGATATTTAAAACAAGAAGATTTAAGAGTTCAAGATACATAGTTATTTCTAAATATATTTATAGAGAATTTATACCTATTTACTCAGGTAGTTTTCGGCCTAATGGTATTTATAAAACATGAATGTAAATTGACGGTAATATCATCTAGTCACCAAACAGTTTAGTAGTCTCATAAAACATTCAAACTATTGATATGCTACACATTGAAAAATAGGCAGCACAATCCACTAAAATTTCTTTAAAAAATTGTTTGTTGTGTTTTATCTTCATGTAGAAAATTATGACATGTGACATATGAGAAAAGCCTGTTTGAAGTTCATGTATAATGTGAACATTTTATTCACAGTAGGAATTAAGCAATGTTGTTACTTAAAACCTTTTTTTGAGGTAGGATGCTTGCTTCAGAAACTCAATAAGCGTATTCATTTTCTGATATTTAACGGGAAAGAAGTTTAAGACAAGTATTTACATAAGCACTTTGTAGGGCCCAGAGAAAAATGTGGAGTCAGTCCTGTGCAAGATTGGGGTCAAGACTTGTCCAAATCTTGGAAATCTCATCCTGAGACCTGAAAGAGAAGAGTTGCTTCCTCCTTCTCTGAGCTTTCATGACCTTGTGGGGTTGGGGTACTCTATGTGAAGCTGTGTCTCAGTCCTTCTTCATCTACTTAAGGCATTCACTGATTGGCCTTAATAAAATTTTGTTGGACAATTATCTGGGCAGAAAGTGAAAGATGACACTTCCTGGGATGGAAAAAGAAACTAGGAAGAATAAAGAGGAAGGATCATTTTTTCAGGAGACATGAGAGGAGACAGACATGACTAAGGGTCTGGAAGGTATAGCTAGCTATGTGGCTGGCTGGAGCTAGGTATTCCAGTTGACATAAATGAGCTAGATGTGCATCTGTTTAGCTAAGGCTTAAGCTTTGAAATATTAAATGGTCTCTGTGTGATTATTTGGAAAAGTAACTGGTTAACAAATAACTGCCACTATGTTAATTTCTAACATTAGTTAATATAGAAATATTAATAATTTTATAAGTGAAACTCAACTTACAGCAAGTAAAATCCATGCTTTCAGCCTAAGAAGACTTGGGTAGAAGGCTACCTAGAAAAGAGATCTGGTCTTTTTACAATAGAACAAAGCAGATCAAAGCCTCAGACATGATAAAGAAAAATAGGCCTGAAGTCTCCAGTGATGCCAAAAAGCTACAAATGAAGCAATGAAACATTGCTAAAGCAGTGCAGGATGGAGAGGCCTGGCCAGGCCAGCAGAAGGCTGAATCAGTGGGGCACTCTTCTGGATTGAGCCGAGGGGAAGAATCTAGTCTCCATAGGTATGTGCTGGCCCAAGGAGCCTCTAGACATATAGAAGTACAAAAGGAACGCTTTCCAGGTGCTACAATAGGACTAAAAAGTCCAAAACTTCTAAATTAGTAAGGTATTAAGTTTAAAAATTGTAAATTAATTCATATTGATAGAAATATTAACTTCTATTACTCTACACAATGTATTATAAGATTTACAAGCCCCGCCTCCACCAGCCTTGAGGAGGTCACATAACCTGGTGGTCAGGTTTCAGGTTAAATTTCCTCTCTCCTTATGAGGACATGTCCCAACTAGCATCTAGATATTCTCTTTATGCAAACGACGCATTCCCAGAACCTCAGCCCTAGCCAATGATGTACTCTCATCCCTAAAACCCTTACACACGCCCCAAGGTTTATATAGCTCTTATTCACCCACAATTAAGAGAGTTGTTTCACTGAAAACTGTCTCCAGAGAAGGCTGATTCTCCTACATGCATACCTTCTTAATCCACATGTTCAGCTAAGACTCTTTTTTTTCCCCCCAGTCCAACCTGGTGTGGAAAAGGTGCCTGCATAACGTGAGGGGAAAAGAAGGCCCACAGGCGACATTTCATTTCTCTAAAGAATTCTTAGAAGCTAAAGTCTTATAGATCTAAGGAAGTAATACTTGAAATTTATCCAAGTATTTTCATCTCCTGATACATGTGAATGGCTGATGAATTTTAATGACTGAAACATATATATTTAATTTGTTTCTTGGATAACCCTACTGTACATCTAATGAAGAAGTCATTGTTTTTAAGCAATTAATAGGAAAATAAAGCAAGAGGCAATTACAGCAATTTTTTGGCAAAAAATAAACACAGCTTCTAATATACTATCACAGCAAACTAAGATTAACATACATTTAACCATAATCTCCATAGGGAAATCAACTTCCACAAACAACTGGATCAAAACCATCTTTGTGCACTTCTGGCCCAAAGGTCCCTTCACACAGCTCCATAAATCCCCTAGAACTAGTCTGTGTCCCATATCTACCGTACCCACTTTTGGGAGACCTACAACCAACAATCAGTCAACAAATCACCATAGTACTATATTCAACCTCCCAAAAAAGTCATATCTGGCACATTTTTCTTCAGAGTCTAACATGATAAGTCTGCCTCACCATCCACTTCAATGCATCTTTTTCAGCTCACCACATGGGTTTCACACCCAGTTTCCAGGCACAGTCTGACTAATGCTGCCTGTGCTACAACTAATTGTAGGCTTCCACCAGTACCCTACATGCCTAACCAGGAACCTACAGGACACTTCCATGCCATGCCATATCCAATATTTCCACTCAGCCAGATCCACTCCCATACCAAAAGCTTGGACTATTGCCCCCAACCCATTTACCATCCCTGTCCCTTCTGCTCACTTGACTATATTCCATCTTAGCATTTCCACTTCTAGGCTTAATTCACATGCACAGTCTCTCTTCTGTTATAACCTACTTAGTCCATATCTGACATAGAATGAACAAAAGTAGTTCATAATCTCAGACGTCTTCTCAAAAATACAAACAATATCCAAACCAGTAACCAGCAGGTCAATTAGAATTACTTAGATAACACAGAATTTAAAAGAACAATTATAAACTTCATCAAATCAAAGAGTTTTAAAAAAGTACAGAGAAACATCAATTAAGGGGATAGAGAAGGATAAATGCTTAAATGATGCCCAAGAAAACACATATGTAAGATTAATGGCATTGATGACAATACAACATTGAAAACAAAATTCAATAAAGATATAGAGACATTGAAGAATACTCAAGATGAAATGAAATTGAGATTGAAAATCTCAATGGCCCAAATAGAAAATCCAAAGGAAGAACCTTACAAGTTGACTGGATGAAGTAGAAGACAGGACTCAACGAGACAGTAGAAGATCTTGACCAAAGAAACAGAGAATATGAAAAAAATCAAATAAAAAAATCTAGAAATAAAAACTGTGTAACACCATGAGAAGACCAAGCATTGAATGATAGGAGTAGTTGAGGGAAAAGAATTCCGTTATTGGAATAGACTGTATTTTCAGGAAGCTATAGAAAAAAAATGTCCCCAAACTTTGGAAAGATACTCATAAATTCAAGATCCATGCAGAACACAAACTAGATGAAACTAAAAAGAAAATCCCAAGAGCATAAAATATCTTAAAAACACTATTTATATAGAACAGAGAAAGTATGTTGAAAGTATCAAGAGAAAATAGTTTTCCCTAACTTGAACAACATTAAAAGAAAGCATTGTTTATATTTGAGGTTGAGCCAGTTAGCTTTCTATGTCATTTATTATCTTAGTTTTTTATTAAGACTTTAAGCGTTGTTATAATTAGTACATGATATATTTCAATACTTAGGTAAACTATCCTGGATTATGAATGTACTTTTGCAATGTAAGCTCTACTTTACAGAATTCACTGCTTGCTTACTTTGTCCTGGATAGGATAATAAGGATATCAAACAAAAAGTATGAAGGACACGGAGTATTTCTAACACAAAACAGTGTGAACAGAGATGATTTAAAGAATCACATGCATGATGGAAGTACTTTAATGTGTAGGAATAACAGGACCTTAGAGTTTGCTGATCAATTTTATGAGCAGATAAATGTGTTAGACTCCATGTTTTCATTGTGTCTATAAAATTTAACACATTATTCAATTAATATTGCTTTCTATCTGTAAAAGTGTCTGAATGTATTCAGTAAAGCATCTGCAACTTAAGTTTTAAAATTTGGCTGACAAGGAAGCAAATTAATTAAAGGCCAATTAGGCAAGTGTTAATTATTGCATTGTCAAATTTGAGTTTTCTCTATTAAGGATAAAATATCAACTAATTTTCTGTGTCTGACAATTCAATACTAATAATCTGAATACTGAATAGAAGTTCTGTTTCTCACTCAACACTGTTCACATTTTTATTTCAATATCTATGAGCTTTATGAATCTGTACTGTGGTATGCAGAATGCTAGTAATGTCCATGACCTAACACACTAGATTCAAATACAGCTTCCCAAACTCTTCTTTGGTTTTTCATAAGAAAACATTAAGATTCTTAAAAGTTACATTCGTCTGATAAACAATAAATCAGAGAGCTGTTTTTTGAAGTGTGATTTTGAACCATAAAGAAAATGCCTAAATAGAAAGCGACTTTAAAGGAATCAGAACAAGAAAATTTTAATAAAATGTGAATTTACACAGGAACTTAGCAAAGGAAATAAAATTGAGTATATTGAGACAATTCCCCAGCAGGAAAAGGACTTGCTATGTAGGTGGAAATACTGCGATCAGGATTCAGAGTATGAATCTCTAGTACATGTGCAAAAAAAGTAAGATGTACTTGGTGTATTCCAGAGCATAGATGTCAGACACAGAGAATCTCTACAATTACCGCAAAAAGAGAAACTCTGTATTCAAAGAGAGATGTCCTACATTAGTATATAAGAATAAAAATGATGGCGAAAGATACCTGGTGTCAAGCTCATGGCGCCACATTTGTGTGCATTCATCTACAAATAATCTGTACGTATCCATGAACCTCCCCCCACACACATAAACATGAAAACACATGTATGCATACACCAAATACACTGACATAATTAAATTAAAGTAGACACTGTGTCACTCTTTGTTCTTCAGTTATAGACACAAAATAATTACTTTAAGAGTGACAATGATGATATATATCCGTAAAGGGATGGTTTGGTCTCCTCAGTAGAGCACTGGGTTCGAGATAGCCGAGACACAACAGACAAACCATTGCCTGGTGAGGGACGGCATGTATCTACCCACACTCCCAGATTCCAGACTGTTCCCACATGCAGCCTAAATCCCCATTAGCCTGCACCTTGCAAACACGTTTGGCTAAGAGTAATTACTCCCAGAGAGGTTTGCTAGCATCCAGGTAGAGGGCGTGGCTAACAGATTTCCAGATTCATGAGTTACCTAAGACCAAGGGGTGTAGCTAATTAAGCTATTCCTCCCCAGTCCCTCCTCTTTCCACTCCCTGTTTAAACCAGCTCCCTCTGGCTTTTGGGAGGGACGCAGAGCCAGATCCAACTACCACACCATGAACAATACACTTCTTGGACTTTCTCTTAAACCCACAGACTCCACGTGTCTTCTGGGGCCTGCCATCAACAAAGCTTCCAGCTTCTGAACCTTGGTCTTTCTAGTGTGTGTGGGACCTCCCAAGCGGTTCTAGGACCTGCTGTGGGCCCAGCACCTCCTTCCCGAGTGTTTTCCCCACAAATATATATATTCTGTTATATATGCCAACATATGTGTATTTTGGATACAGAAACTTCACTGTGACTTAATTATCTCTTCCAAATGCAAGAACTCATAGAAAAATTTTCATAGTTTTAGATGTTATATTTGGAGATAATATTCTTTGCCTAGGGACATTCCTCACTCAATTTGTATCTTATTGGAATTAGGAGAATAATAAGGCTTGAATATCAAAGAAAACACTTAAACCTGTAAATTCTATTTGTCTCATTGGCCAAATAAATATACCCTTTTAAAACAAAACTTATATGATGAAATATGTAGAAATATTAAGTACCTGTATTTTAAGTATCATAAAAATGAATTTAAATAATTTATCATGTTTCTATGCCTCCAGGGTTCTTTCCTCAAGTCATTTTTATGCTGATAAAACTTATTGTGGCCTTCTTTGTTGTTGA
Organism: Grammomys surdaster; assembly: GCF_004785775.1. Classification (NCBI taxonomy): domain Eukaryota; kingdom Metazoa; phylum Chordata; class Mammalia; order Rodentia; family Muridae; genus Grammomys; species Grammomys surdaster. The sequence continues at coordinate 5,558,126 of NW_021604567.1, forward strand.
CAGAAATGTGTCAAATATCTTGCTTTCACCTTCTCTTACACCTGTGCTTCAAACATTTACCATGGAGGGACTAGATTGCTTTTAATCTAGGAGACTTGTCCTACTAAGATATGGTTGCTTAACAATTTTTTTTCAAACAATTAGGTACTTTGCACAGATATATATTAGGGATTACCTCCCAAACAAAATTTTTATCTATAAAAACTGTGAATATAGTCTTATAAATATAAACTTTTTAATATTTTATTTATTTATTTACTTATTTATTTATTTAAAACTCCAGATTTTATTCCCTTCGCCATCCACCCTCTGACTGTTATACATTCCATACCTCCTCACCACCCCCTGTCTCCACACAGATGTCCCCACACCCCAACCCACCAGACCTCTAAACTCTCTGGGGCCTCCAGTCTCTTCAGGGTTAAGTGCATCTCCTGTGACTAAACCCAGACCCATCAGTCCTCTGCTGTATATGTGTTGGGAACCTCATATTAGGTGATGCATGCTGCTTGGTTGGTCGATCAGTGTCTGAGAGATCTTGGGGTACAGGTTAATTGAGGCTCCTGGTCCTTCTACAGGGTCGCCCTCTTCCTCAGCTTCTTCCATTCTTTCCCTAATTCAACCACAGGGGTCATCAGCTTCTGTCCATTGGCTGGGTGCAAATATCTTCCTCTGACTCTTTCGGCTGCTTGTTGGGTCTTCCAGAGGGCAGTCATGATAGGTCCCTTTCTGTGAGCGCTCCATAGCCTCAGTAATAGTGTCAGATCTTGGGGCCTCCTCTTGAGCTGGATCTTACTTTGGGCCTGTCACTGGACCTTCTTTTCCTCAGGCTTCTCTCCATTTCCATCCCCGCAGTTCTTTCAGTCAGAAACAATTATGGGTCAGAATTTTACTGTGGGATGTCAACCCCATTCCTCCCTTGACTCCTTGTCTTTCTGCTGGATGTGGGCTTTACAAGTTCCCTCTTCCCAGTGTAGGGCATTTCATCTAAGTTCCCATCCTTTACAAATATAAACTTTAAAAAAAGTTTCATATAATGCAAAATGATTTAGGATATGCATACGTTTTTAAATAAATACTTTAATATTTTCGTATTTTTTGCTTCACTTTTTCTAATTTTACAAGTATTGTCTCCAACAATAAGATTATTTGTAATTATCCATTTTATGACTCCAAGACCATGATATGATTTTAAACAATGACTTCTTAATTTTTATACTTTTAATACATTTATCAGTTTTAACCAAGTAGTTTTATTTTATCTGTATGGCACTCAAGTGTTTCTATTTTCTTTATACTCTTATTAAGTCTTCAAACTACCCTCATTGTGCGCTATGAATCCTCATTAACAGTAGTAGTGATCTAAAAATTCTTGTAGTCAGAAACATATTATTAAGACAAATGCTATGTATTATTTTACTAAGTTTTTAATTCTTCTTTGAACTTTTCATTCTTAATATTGTTTGTAGCAACATCCTGAAAGATCCAACAGTGTACCAGCAGCAGAACTTTTCTCAAAATGTTAGGGAATAGCTGAGACATGTACTTATATCTGAATAAATAAATACTACCTTCCTGTCTGTACTTAAATGAGAATATAAACGATAGGACTCAACACAACCAGGCATTTTGTTACTTGTCAAATCCTGTTTTCATTTGACTGAGTTCTTGTTACAGTGTTAATGCTAGGATTCTTGCCACTTTTCCAATTATCTCTGTATAAGATAAAATAGGAATAGGGTTATAACTTGTTCAGAGTAATAGATAAACAAATGTGGCATTTTAGAATGCCTTTTAAACTTGACCAAAAAAAATATCTGGTGATCTTCAAAAATAATTATTTTAATTATTTGTGTGTGAGTGTGTGTGTGTGTGTGTGTGTGTGTGTGTGTGTAGACATCCTTGGAGGTAGAGTCCTGATGCAGGGTATCCTTGGAGCTGGAGTTACAGGTAGTTACGAATACCTGACATGGATACAGAGAGCTGGTCTCAGGTACTCTGCAAGACCACAACAGGATTTTTGTACCTGAGCTATGTCTCTTATCCTCACATGAAAGCTTGTTAGTAAAAACCAAAAAATTGTGTAATTCAAGGATCATAAACCTTAACTGTTATTAAAACAGGAAAATTATACTTTCTAAAAAAATTACTGCCTTGTAGAGATAAACAAATTCCAATGACAGATGTCTTTGAATAGAAGTCCAGAACAGTGAACTTTAATTTTTAAACTTTGAAATATGCAGATTCACAACCAGCCAGTTGGCACTGGTTCCTAAGCTCAGTGTGGTATCAATCACACATGTATTAACTTAATGAATATTAAATACCTATTGTCCTGATTTGCCTTGTCAGAATAAATGTATAAGTATAATATTACAAAGAATAGGACCTGGAACAAAGACTCAAAGGTTAAATGTATTACAATTCAATCCTGGAAGTCTAAGTTCAATCTCCCACACCAATGGTAGAAGAGAATGAACTCCTGATACAGCAAACCTGCTTCTGCACAGACACACAGACACACACATCAAGATACACACACACACACACACACACAAACACACACACACACACACACACACACAGAGAGAGAGAGAGAGAGAGAGAGAGAGAGAGAGAGAGAGAGAGAGATAGATAGAGAGAGAGAGAGATCACAGAAATACCCCACATACCACCATACCATCACCACCATCAACAGCAACAATATTAATAAAGACTAGATTTGACTTGTGGAGGTAAATTTTCAGGAATTTATAAAATGTGTATAATATCTTCTATGTGATAAATACATGTTTATCTAGAAAAATCTGGAAATAAATATAGACATGGAAACATGATTACAGCTAATCCTGTGCCAATAGCATAAAAGGTTCAAGCCCAGACAATTGTTTAGTGTTGCAAGCTATGAAAAAATATGAAAAATAGATTTATTTTCTTTGTTACTTTCTCCTCTCAAAGGTCTGTATCATCATTTGGAATGAATACATCTTAAAATGAACAGAATTCTAGTAAACATCTTGAGAGAAGACAGTAGTCTTCTAGTTCACATCAAGACCATCAAACAAAGCATAAGGCGTCAATGGAGCATCTATTGTATTAGTCTTCTCTCTTTGCTTCTGTGGCTACAAGACATCTTTCTTTGTGGGTATTTGTGACAGGGTACACCATTGCATATGCCTGAGGAACAAGAAACCTACTCAATGCAAGTTCTCCCACTTAACCTTCCTTTGCTACTTTTCATCTGGGGTTGGGGACCCATGAAGTGCTGGGGGAATATTTAGGTTTGAATCATACAATTACAATCATAACCTTCAATTAAAAAGAAATATCACTTTGTTCTGGAATGTTTGAAAAGTTATAAAACTCAAAACTTTTATTAAGCTGGTTGTTTGGGGTAAGTGCAAGTATTTACAGAAAAAAAAATGACGTTGTCTTCAGTTTTTACTGTTCTTCTCATTATAATATATTTTTATATTCCAAAAGTGATCATGAGGTTCATCAAATTACCCCAACTACAGATACATGGATGGCACCTTGGAAAGCCAAATGTGAATTTGTAAATCATATATTCCTTTAGAGAGTGAAACCCTGCCCAACTATCCACCATCCATGGGCAGTAAGAAGCTGTATTTCCTTCTAGGATTGACCTTTTTCCAGGGACACTACCAGTAGGATTGAGGGACAAAAGTATCCTGCAAATACATTTTTTAAAACTGAATTTCATTATCTATAAGTAGCAAGAGTATTAAATTTATTTTTCTTATTTATACTATGAATTTAATCATTTAGAAATTTACAAGATGTAGGGGGTAGTGACAAGGAATTCTTAATATTACTTTTGAATTTTAGTTGGCTTTTACACAGTTGCAAAGTAACTTAATTTTTACTTTTTATCTTTTATTTACCTCAATTAGTCTTACAATAACAAATCTATACTTGATAAAGTATGGTCTCCTCTGAATTTATCTATATAGTAGATTACAACATTTGAAAATGTATTTCTTATATATTTTATTAATATAATAACAGCTACTTTCATAAATGATGAATTCCATACTATTTCAGTCCTATTCAGAAGTGACAGTGATTCACTTACATGTATGTTTCATAGATTTTTACAAAAAGTAGCTTAGTTCCCTTTTGAAATGTGTACACATTCACAGAGATAAACACAAATACACAATACAAACACAACATACACCACACTCACAAACACACACACATACACACACATACACACACACACACACACACATACACACACACACACACACACACACATCATTTAATGTGGTTCAAAGTTGACCCACTTCCCTCTGGGGATTCAGATGTCTCTGTATGCCAGTCAGAGATTGAAGAGAAGCCTGAGATGAATAGGTTCCACAGTACTCTGGTCCAACCAGGAATGCCAGGAATGTTATAGCTCTTAGAATAGAAATAAAGAAGTATAGGACGCCTGCATGGGCCAAGCAGTAGGAGTCCTTGGTCTCTATACAGCTGTAGTGATGGTGATAGTGGCTGCAAAGAAGGTGGTGGTGACTTGAGCTGTCACAGCTCTAATGTAAACCTCTGCAGGCAGGGAAAGCCATGCCAGTCATGTAGGTCCAAGATCCAAAGATGAATGCTCCAGGAGAAAGCTCTTTCTCAAGTGCTACAGCACAGTAAAGACAGACACTCTCAGACAATCCTCAGTGAAATAACTTGTGTGATTTATTACATGTGGACAAGGGCTATAGGAACCTTGGGGAGTGGATAGGATAGAGGGTTAAAGGTATCTATTGGCTAAAGGTTAGTGATGCTCCATTTGCATGGGGAGGACACCAGGTGCTTGCTACATAGCATGACTGTCATGATCATCTCTGTTGGATGTCATGGTTATGTGTTCTAGAGCAGATACAGAGAGAGGTAGGAAGCAGCTTTATCCTGCCCTTCTCAAATCTCAAATTCCAGGGTTTGATTTTACTCAACCTCACCAGTTCTTAGATTGGTCTGATAGTACAGCTCACTTGTCTTAAAATTTAACTCTCAAAAATTTCAGATAATTTGTTAAAGTAAAAGTCTAAATTTTGAAAGGCAAATTAAATTTAAAAGTAAACTGTACTCAAACCTAAAAATAATACTCAAAGAGTGTTGAAGCAGTTCCATGCAGTACAACTTGCTAGAAATTCTGTAAATATTTAACAGGAACATGTTTTTGGTAGGTTGTAACTTGGCAAGCACAATGAGTTATTTAGTGTAAATTAATTCACAGCAAGATGAGATATGTTTTTAAAGTACAAGGCACCTCCTCAGTGGGTTACCTACTGAAGTCTCATAAATAAGCTCCAACTTCCACATGCTAAATATGAAAATTATTTGCAGCAACTTTTTTTTTGTTTTATACAAATCTCTCAGACAAAGACTTATGGTCTCATTTTATTTTAGACATTTCCATTTTCTTATTGAATGCTTCTAATAAATCATTTTTAACAAAAAGAAATCCTGTGATTTTTAAAAAAGTATATATATTAAGTATTATCTGGTATAATACCTTATTAAAATAATCACCATTTACTATTAATAGTATTTAATGTTAATTACTAAAATAATTTACTATTGTTAGATATGAAATACAATTATTGTTTTAATGTATTAAATATTAAATTTTTTTATAAGTTCTTATAAAAATGTTTTAACTAAAATTAATTTCTGAATCTCTGTCTGTTGTGCCCAACTTATGAGGTCCCCACAGACTATGAGAGACCACCAGGATCCAACTTGTATGCAAAAGCAAAAAGTCGTTCTTCAAGCTCGAACTTGGACCCTCAAAACACTTTAATGCAGTAGGTTGTTATGGAAGGCCCTGAGCTGGCAAAGCCTTGCCTTTTTATCATGGGTGCAGCAAGGTAGAAGGCTTTGCAACTTAGCAGTTAACATGATTGATTAAGTTTAGTAATTTATTTCAACACATCTGGAAGATCAGGTATTTTTTTTCCCTAGGAGCTGATTGGCTGTTACTAAGGGTAGAGTGGTTTCTGTTAGGAAAGTGATAGCTGTTGCTCTGGGTATCTTTGTTCCTGGAATAAGTCTTGCTTTTTCTAATAACTAAATTCAATCTGAAGACAAGCTGAACATATATGCAGTCTAAATAAAAAATGGAGTTTGTAATGTTAGGCTGGACCTATATTCTCATCAGTCTAAGGTGGAGTTTAAGATCACCAAGGGCAATGGTCCCATAAGGTAGTGGTGAGTAGGACTGGTGGAGGGCTCTGATAGACTGTCTTCATGGGAACTTTGGTGTAATTGTGCTTTTTTCAGTAGCTGACAGCATGGTATTTTAGGCAGGAGTGGAACTTTGGACAAAGCATCATGTTGCAGCTACAATGGAGAAGCTAGCACAATGCAGAATAGATGATGAGGCTATGCAAGCACACATACAGATGCGGGGAGATACTTTGTTGAGAGCGTAAGTCAAGAGAATCCAGGTATCTAGCAATTCCCCTGTACATGCCAAGCTAGGAATATCAGGTGCTGCTGCTCATCATGCCTTCTTTTCTTGGAATTAGGTCTTTATATTTTCCTTGTGTCAGCATGCTCAATGTTAAGGTGATAGTTCACACTTCAGGTTTTTCCTGAAGACCAAAATTTCAACCTCCTCCCTGGAAGGAAAATGGTGGAAGATTATCCCTCAATATTTATAACCTGTCAAAACAAATATAAATTAAAATTCAATTATCTTTCAACTTTAAAAAATAGAAGCTACAGAGTGCATTTGCAAATCATGTGTAACCCAGAATTATTTTACTATTAAATGGTTGATGATATGTAATTGTCTCTGCACTCTATATTGTTGTAAGTATTTTTAACACAGTATACGTGTGTAAAATTATACTAGTTAGCACCTATTCTACAACACTAAAACTTTTTGCATTGAAGCACATTTACACATACCAAGATCTTATAATCTCTTAAAAACTATTCTTTCTTCTTTTTCCTTCTTCTTCTCCTTCTCCTTCTCCTTCTCCTTCTTCTTCTCTCTCTGTCTCTCTGTCTCTCTGTCTCTCTCTCCCTCTCTCTCTTTAATGTATAAGTATTTCGTTGCAAGTACACCCACATGACAGATGACAGTATAGGATCCCTTTATAAATGGTTGCAATCTACCATGTGGTTCCTGACAATTGAACTCACATCTTTGAAAGAGAATATAGTGAACTTAAACCTGAACCATTTCATCAGTCTAGGACTGATTGATCTTAAAATATTTGTTTAGTATTTATATTTCTGACTTTTTTGTTGCCAAATATCGAACAAGAAGTTACTTAAGAAAAAATTATTTTGGCTCATGGTTTGAGGATATATTGCATCATAGTATGGAAGTCATGGTAGTGTCATGACAGCTGAGTTGGGATTAGTATCTATTCAGATCAAGGCGAGAAAGTGAAACTTGGTCCATAAATAAGGGACTGCCACTCAGAACACTATCCCATATGAATGATCAACATGTCCATGAGAAGATATGCATTTAAAACTTAGTCTTCTGACAAGAATGCCTTTCTTACCCATCTTTGAATATGCGTTATCAAAAGCAATACAGTTCTGCCTTAGGTTGGTAAGGCTCAGTCTTGCTTATGAAATGAAAAGGGGAAGAGGCAGAGAGCATTTGGAGTTGCTTGGCAAAAATCTGACATGGGCCAAGAACAAGGAAGTGGACTGACTGGCAGGAATATGACATTGGCCAAGGACAAGGAAGTAGGCTTCAGGCAGGAATCTAACATTAGGCTAGAACAAAGAAGTAATTGCTGGCAGGAATCTAAATATTAGGCTAGTGCAAAGAAGTAATTTCAGGCAGGAATCTAAATATTAGGCTAGAACAAAGAAGTAGGGTTCAGACATGAAAATGACTTTGGGCTAGGACAGGGAAGTAGGCTCAGATATTTTGGTCATTCTGATAAGCCCTTAGAAACTGGGAGTGATCGTGGAAGTTTGTTTATTGCCTTGCTTGTTTTTTGACTATTTGTGTTTATTGTCTTGCTTGTTCCTTGACTATTTGCATCTATTGTATCACTAGTTCCTCAACCTAGAAATGACTTTAATACTTGCATGTAATTAAAATGGTATAAAAATTTAATCTCAGCCTCTGGTTAAGCCGACTATTTTAGCTGCCGTGCCTCTGCCTAGCTCAGCCACCATGTTTCTCGGCTGGAGGCCTCGTGCATGCCACAGCTAGAAATGGCCAGAAAGAAACACCAGCCCTGCCACCCATGACACACCAGCATGGGCGATGGCTCTACCAATCTTCCATTCTGTCACCGCAAGGCTGGGCATTGCCCAGACCATCCCGCCATCCAAGTAGGCCCAGTAGAAAGATGAGACTCTAATGCTTATAGATTAGTCAAGGTTTATATATTTGGTAATGATCAGTAACAAGATACCCAAACAATCAGAAGTATAACCCAATACCCAACCTAGACATACCAACTACCTTTGACTGCTACAGACACGTGAACATATGCCTCCATCTCCTCTCTCTCTTTATCCTCTCCTAGCTCTTCCTCTTCCTTTTTCTCTTCTCCTCCTTACTCCTCCCCTTCCTCTTCCTCTCCTAACTCCTCCCACATTAGCTCCTCCTACAGAGCAGCACTGGTGGCAGCTTTGAGAGTTACAGCTTGGCCTTGCTTCTTTTCTATTGTTTATCCTCCTATTCATGACTGAGAGGTGATCTGTCTGCTTCCTGGTTTTGTTGCCATTCTATCTACACCATTGTGGACATCTATCTCTCTGGAACCATAGTTCAAAATAAATGGTCTCTACTCTCATTTGCTTTTGGTCAGGAGGTTTACCAGAACAATAGAAAAATAGTAAACAAAAAGGTAGTACTGTATCACCCGAAATTTCCAGAATTTATTCTTTGTTAGAATTGAAACAGCATGTGATTTTCTAACAATCTGATTGCATATGTCTTTATTTTTGCCTTAAAACACGTTTAAGACATCTCAAGTATATTTACTATCATTTACTTGTAAGAATGGTAACTATAACCGGCAAGATTATAAGAGATCTTTATACCATGTGAAGCGAAAATGGAAACCTATGTTTCAAAATCATTAACAAAAGATATTTTACATTCTTTTGGTTGTTTCACAGATTCTACTTTCTTTCAGGCATTGGTTGTACAATTTTAAAATGAACTACTGCTAAAATAGTCACTGACATTGTCTCTACTTTCACTGAGGTGATGTTAATTTAACATGTGCCTAATTTGCCTCTTTCCTGTCATCTTATACTTCATTGTGAATTTTTCTTCAGTGCCTGGAAACACTGGCTAGTCAAAATTACTGGCACTGTTAATGATGTGTAGCATATACTACTGCATTTATTGTTTGTATCATCTGTAGTGTATAGAAATATTAAGATTTCAGCATAACTCTACAACTGCCTGAGGCTTTTATCTGAAAATTAATTTAAATTTCATCTTGCTTAGACACCAAACAAGGGAATCCCTACATTAGATGGGAGTCTAACTAATCTAGATATAAAAATCTATAGTATCTGAAATCTATATGATACTATTTAATGACATTTATGTATGTTTTAGAATAAATTATAGCAAAAGAGAATAGGTAAGGTAAAGGATTATTCGCTAATACAACATCTATCAATCTGGTATCTGTTTTATGATGTATTATTTTAAAAATATTCATGTCAACATTTGTGATTCTTAGAGAATTTACATTTTGCTTTGAAGCCAATTATATGAAGATTTATAGCATGCCCACAATTCAAGATATACTTTTATTGCTATGAATGCAAAATGGATAAATGTTTACACATGACAGAGACTAAGAATAAATATGAAGTACAATTTTGTTAATTTGTACACACACACGCACACACACACAATAATTTAATCACACTTACTTTCAAGTAGAAAGTGAAATATGAAATATTTATTCAATTATTTAAAATATTTGCTAAATTAAAAATATTAGTTAAGTCTTCTTGAGAAAATATGATTAATTTTATGATAATATATGTAGTATAATATTGATAGAAGGAGACATTAAGACATGGTATAGGGCATGAATAAAATATATTCTATTGCATATAATAAGCTGATTTTGATCAGATCCAGAACATTTGAATAGCCTAGTTTATGAAAGGAAACTAAAGAAAATATTTTAGACATAGTGAATATATGGAATATACAATCTGAGAACACACACACTGTATACAGTAATTTTACAGTGGATTATCATTAACCATTACTGCATATAGATAAATAAATGTCATTATAATTCCGAGAAAGTTCATGTTTCTTAATTCTATATAATTTTGAACAAATATCTGTATAAACTAAAAGGAAGCAAACAAAATATTCCTTAACATTTGATTTTTTTCATTCTATAATTTTAATACAAAGTCAATTTACTTATTATCAAAGATTTCTTTCCTTCTGGCTAATTTCTTTACTTCCCTTCATCATTTGAACTCTTTAAGCCCACTCTACATTTGTGACGTTTGCATGATGGCATATAAAATATATATTTGGGTATGTGTGTGTCTTGAAGCTTTCACAACTTTACTTTTTTCTGTTATAAGAGCAAAGACTGGTTAAGTCAGTGCATTATGTCATTTTGAGCACTTAGTGTTGTTTTCTGCTTAGGGTACTGGACAATAACTGCAGTTGTATCTGAGTCAGCATTTTGATTCAAATTCCAAATCACTCACTGCATGCTTTCTTGTACTTGCTGTTTTGTATAATGAGTTCACGGGTTCATGGGCAAAGGGAGAGTTGGGTAAGATGGGAGTTTTCTGATGTGCACAGAAAATGGACAAACTATTTTAGGTTTATATTACTAGTGTGTGCTTTGATATTCTTTTATACAGAAATAACATTTCTTCACACCTGTCTTCACACTTCATGCTATTCAGGGAGATTTTTCTTAAGGAGTACATACATACCTAAAGCACCTTGGAATAAATTTCCACATTTAGTCCCTCTAGATTCAGGACAATTCATTCAAATCACTGTATGCTGTATATGAATCAGTGAGAAGATTAAAGCCTTCAATGCTAGATCCCTCACCTCAAAATTACCAGCCAAGGTATACTATTTGATCTTCTTCATTTTCTAACATTAAAAGGCCAATAATTTCATGACATTTTACAATTATTTCCTTTACAATTATGGGAAGAATGTGTAAATCTTTCACAATTACTCTGGACTGACTCCAGTAGGAAACTTTCATTTGATATTAGTATATTGTGCCAAGACTTTATAAGAATACTCTGATTTATTTTCCATTTCTCTTTTCTCATAAAAAATTTATCCAAAGGAGGAGATTCATGAATAGAATGAAATGAGACAAAGTAATCCTATTCTGATAGAAAAATAATAACTGACACTTAATTTAACAAACAATTTCACAAGTTTTAGATTCTAGAACGGTAACTAAACTTATCACTATTCTGGGATGAAATTAAAATGACTGACTTTTTGGCCAGTTATTAAAACAACATGATAATCTAGACTACAAATTCCAAAGTGGTCAGTGATACTATCCCTTCCTCAAAGGTTTATCAGTCTTGGTGAAATAAGCTAGTAATGGACTTGGAAGTAATTTATTAACATTTTTCAGAATAGATATTTTAAATAAATCTTCCTCCCATGTTTTGGCATGTATTATATTGAGTCATGTCTGTATAATACTCTCATAATTAGGGCTTCTAAGAGTGAATGTCTAATACATATCACACCATGGAAATACATCATCCTGTTGGGATGACAAGGTGAGAAATTACAGCTCACCAGATGTGATAAATGTTACTTATTTTGCAGCTATAACTCACACTAGTGAATAAATGCTATGAGTATATTCAATTTAAAATAAAGATATAATACATATACCTTTGTGTGTCTATGAAAGAGAGATGAATTTGGCTATTTTAAAGATCAGTATATATAGACTAGGTACTGTCTGTAGGATCTAAGAAATGTTTCAACCTCTTTTCTGTATAAGGTGTCTTGAAATGAAGCTTCTATTGGCATCAACATGATTGATTTGAAATGATCTGTCACATGACATTAAGATATACCAAAGAGACTGTAGTATTCATCACTCTTTTGTCCTTTACATCTCTCTTGATTGGCTTAATTATACTAGTATATAAAGCCACTTTTAATATTTTTCACTTGATTTTTTTTAAGTCAATGCACCCAAAGTCATGAGGTAACTCTGATATTCCTAGTCAGAATAATCTAGTTACACAAAATAACTATAATATTTGTTCTTTGATCCAGTAATATTTTTGTAAATAGATTGTAGTCAAAATTCTTTTGCTCACTTGACTTCTGTATAACATTTACCAGAATGGGAAAAAGTAAAATAGACATTTCAGATCTCTGGGTTAAAGGTATTTAAGAGTTCAAGAAGTCCTCAACTTTCTAAACTGCTACATTTTTAAACTGATAGTTCACCTTTGAAAAATAACAAAATGTTGCATACAAAAATATAGAGATAGAAGGAAACATAAATGAAAATTTTAGTCACATGGAATGATATTACCTTGAAGACAACGAGACTCTTTGTCAAACTGGAAAGTATGGGTTTTGTAATGGTCACAGTTTTGAAAATTTGTGACTGATTGTGACTTTATATGTCAATTTAAATCATTGCTAAGCATGCATGAATTTGATTTATACATACAAATTTGTAAACCTTTTATATATTTCACATAGAGATGTGTGGACTGACTGCATCAGGTTCAATCCTTGGTGGAAGATACTGTTCGGATCACACTATTGGTTTTACCCTCAATTATAGAAACATTAAAGTCTTCCTTGGCTTTGACATTGAAAAGGTAGAACAGGCTACATCTCATTGTATTCCTGAAAAAGTAGAAGCCAACAAAGAAAATAGTTTCCAAGGTCATTTCTGGATTTCAAATAATAATATCATAGAATAATTAGAACATGAAAGGGCTCTACTAGCAAATGAATTCTTTGCACCTCTGTAGGATAAAATTAGAGACTGCATGAATCAGTTTATAAAATAAATCCACCAAAGCATACTATAATCCTTCAGCATTTGAATAACTTCACTTATAGTGTAATAAAAATATTTTTGTATTTCCTTTTCAAGTAGTGTTAATATACATGTGAGTTCAAGTAAATCAAACAATCAAAAAATGTTACAACCATTCTTAGCTAGCTGATCTAAGCTATCAAATAGCTATTCCTAGTAGATATAGATATCGATAGGATATTAAATGTGAAATATCTATTAAGTATTAAGCTTTAAAAGTTAGTTTCTTAACTCTGATCTACCATACAATTAGGATGAATCGCCATACACTTTGCCATGATTCTGTCTATGTTAATAAGTAAAAACTAAAAACTTAGTGTTTTTAAATACATCACATTTTATCTTAGTCACACTTTATACATTATCCTATGATCCTTCAAAATATTTAAGTTTTCATTTTAATTTGGAAATAGTGTAGAATTATTTTGCAATTGTTTTATTTAATTAACATTAATTTTCTTTATCACACTAGTTATTTTGATTATTGTTCCTTCTCTTGCAACTGCTGTTAGATGCTTCCTACCTTTTCATGCACCAAGCTACATGGTTTTCTTCTCTCTCTTTTTAGGAAACAAACAGGCAAACAAAAGAAGCTAATTCAATAGCATAATAATTTTAAAATGTGACAAAGAGAAAGCACAAGAAACTCACAGTCACCCACACAAACATAAACCAATAAAAATCACAAAATTTGAAACAATAATATTTAAGAAACAGACTGATAATGAAAAAAAAATGTTCAAAGAAAGCATTATGAAACTAGAAGTCTACAAGAATACCATTAAGTTCATTTTGTGTTCTTCATCTACTACTGGGCATAGGGCCTGCTTTAAGTGTGGTTAATATATTATATCCTGTGAGACTACATCGGGCAATATTAAATTTTCCCTTGTGAGTACTTGTCAATTGGAGATAGCATCTTGGTTAAGGATAAGAGCTCATGTTCTCTTCACCACTCAATACTGGGATCCAGTCTTAAACTTGTGTCCACTGATTGTATGCTACCTCAGTCTCTGTAAATTAATATTCACACCAACCCTGTTCTGTCTAGAAGCTTCCTTCGTGTTGTCCATCTTCTCTGGCTGTCACAAGCTTCTCCTTCCCTCCCTTTTCTTGTTTATTCCTCCTCATTTAATGCATCCTAAGGACTGTTTTCCTTTTCCACTCCTCCCACCCCTTCCTCCTACCTTCTCTTCTCCCTCAGATTCTCTCCTACTCTTTTTCCTTTAGAAAAGAACAGGTCTCCCAGTATATCAACTGAACATTGCATAAAAAGGTATGATAAAACTACCCACAAACTCTCATAACAAAGCTGTACAAGGTAACCCAATAGAAGAAAATCCCCCTTCTCACACTGTTAGGAGTATCATAAAAAATTCCAAGCTAAACAACCCTAACATACATTCAGAGGACCTATTATTAGACACACGTAGGCACCATGATTGCTATTTCAGCCTCTGTGAGCCTCTATGAGCCCTGTGTTGATTCTATGTGCTATGTTCTCCTGGTCACATTGACATCTTTAGCTCCTATGATTCTTCATTGTCCATAGGGTTCCCTGAGCTCCAACTAATGTCTGGTGTGGGTCTTTATGTCTGCTCCCATCAGTAAGGAAATGTAGCCCCTCTAATGATGATTGGACTAAGCAATGACCTATCATTAGGAATCATTTCATTGACAGGCTTACAGTCCTGATTGTCTCTAGGCTGTCTAGATCTGGTCCCTGCCCATCCAAACAGTGTCAGTAATGTGTGGTTTCTCTTGGCCTGAGCCTCAAGTTAAACTGCTTAGTAATTGACCACCTTCTTAAATCTGACCTACTACTGACCCAGGACGTCTTGCAAGAAGGCCAGATTATAGTAAAAAAAAATTTGTGGCTGTGTTGGTGACCCAGTCCTGCCACTGGAAACCTTGCCTGGTTACAGCAGGTGGATGGTTCAGACTCCGTATCTTCTAATTCTAGGAGAATGTGAACTAGAGTCACCTACATAGATTACAGGAAATTTGTACTGCACTAGGTTTTTAGATTGCCTCACAGATGCCTCTCTAAACCACCTTATCTCTGCTGTTTCCATCCCCACTGGTCCCCAGTCTATCTTCAAAATCTATTAAATTTCCCCTTCCCTATGAGAACCATGTGTTCTACCCTAGAGACCTCCTTGTTACCTAGCCTCTCTGGGTCTCTGATTTGTTTTTGATTATCTTTTACATAAGAGCTATCATTGACTTAGAAGTAAGAACATGTCATATTTATCTTTCTGAGTGTGGGTTATATTACTCAGGATGAGTTTTCTAGTCGAGCTATTTGCCTACATATTTGATGATGTCATTTTTTTGAACCGGTGGTAATTCTTTGTTGTGTAAATCTAGCACAATTTTTATTCATTCTTTGGTTCAAGGACATCTTATTGTCTCTAGTTTCTTTCTACTATGAATAAAACTGCAATGAACACAGTTGAGCAACTGTCCTCATCTAGAGTGGAGTGTCTTTTGTGAATAAGCCAAAGACTAGTATAGATGTGTCTTAAAGTACATCAGTTCTAAATTTTCTGAGAAAATGCCATATTGATTTGCTGTGATGTTTTGTCTATGATTAGCCCAGGGGGTGGTACTATTTGGAGGTGTTGCCTTGTTGAAATAGGTGTAGCTTTGCTGGAATAGCTGTGTCATTGTGGGCTTGGGCTTTAAGACCTTTGTCTTAGCTTCTTAGAAGTCAATCTTCCACTAGTAAAACCCTAACTATGACATTGCAAAGTGGATATACAGGTTTGAAACCTCACCAGCAATGGAAACAGAAGAATGTTCTTGCTCCACATTCTGGCCAACATGAGCTGTCACTTGTGTTATTGAGCCATAGTAATAAAAACTGAATGGTATTGGCATAAACAACATAGACTAATTGATAATTGGGATCTAGTTGAAGACCCAACCGAAAATCCATATATCTATGGACACTTGATTTTTGACAAAGAAGCCAGAAAGACATAATGGAAAAAGAAAAACATCATCCACAAATGGCGCCGGTAATGCTTGCTGCCTGCATATGGAATAATGCAAATAGATCTATATTTATCACCCTGCACAAAACTCAAGTCCACATGGATCAAAGACCTCAACATAAAACCAGACACACTGAACCTGACAGAAGTAAAACTAGAGAATAACCTTAAACACATTGGCTTAGGAGACAACTTTCTAAACAGAACTCTAATAGCACATGCACTAAAGTCCACAATCAATACATGAGACTTAATGAAACCAAAAAGTTGTTGTAAAGCAAAGGACATTGTCAATAAAACAGGATGGCAGTCTAAAGAATGGGAAAGGATTTTCACCAGCTTTACCTCTGGCAGAGGGCTCATATTCAACGTATATTGCAAACCATAGACACCAGTAAACATCAGTAAACTAATCCAATTAAAAATGGTATGCAGATCTAAATAGAGAATTTTCAGCAGAGAAATATTAAATTACTGAGACATACTTTAAGAAGTGTTAAACATCATTAGCCATTAGAAAAATTCAAATCAAAACTACTTTGAAATTCCATCTTACACCTGTCAGAATGGCTAAGATTAGTTTCCACTTCTATAGGGTTCCCTAAGTCCAAAGGAGAGGGAATAATACAATCTGAGCTTCACAGATGCTCTTGGATACTTGTTTTTCCTTAGAAAACATTTTCCATGTTTGTTGACCTTGTATATATTACTATTTTTTTAACATACTTTATATTTTTATTATGTGGGGAACACTAAGCTGTTTGTTTTTACATCTCTATGCTTTGTCTTTTGCATTTACATTCTGGTCGAGTGAAGTGAATGCAATATGCTAATACCCTAACAAACAAGTTATTGATGAATGTTACTAGCGATGTGTTTGTATTTGTGACCAGTTCTGAAGCTTCCAGTCTTTGAGTTTATATACAAAATGAGAAGAATGCTTGACTTTAAGGTAATATCACCCTCCACAAACCATTTAAATAATGATCACTCTTTAAAATGACTAATCAAACCGCATGGAAATGTATCATGCATATTCATAAACAGCTTAACATTATTGTTAATAATTGCACTGCTTATTCTACATAAAAGTTCTTTTTCCCTACATATCATTTGTTAAAGCTCTTTGTTGAATAGAATATGAGTGATTATCAATTCTTTTCATGCTTTGACGTACATTCTATGCCTAAAGGAAGATAAACTAAAGCATGCATGCATTATCTGGGTTCTAATCCCACTTCAAAATGATGTGTCTGAAAGATTATGGAGATAGAATCATTCAAATAACTCAGGTCTTCCTATTTCCTGAAGATACTTTTTTCATTTGTAAGTCTTTGTACATTTTATAAACTCTTTAATTGTCCACAGTTATTCACCACATATGCATGAATACCCATGGATCTAGGCTGAATACTGTAATTATCAAGAATGATTTTTATTGTGTGGTTATAACCACTTCATCTCTCTCTAATGTGAATCAGGCCTATAAGGGATGTTATGAATTTTCTAAATGCTAATTAGGTAAATATGAAAAAAAGAATGACTTGAAGGGAGGTTGTAATGGGCTTCTGGCTTAGCAAATTAGATAGGCTGTGGCTCACAATTGAGAATTTATAGAGGATGACTTGAAAACATCAAATACATTGTTTTGATCGCAAAATCAAAACTGAAGCTCAGCTTTTGAGTACCAAGGTTGAAAATTGTTTCTACTTTATACTTAGTGCATGTATATTTTATAGTTACAAATACATTTTGTAGTAATAATTTAAACTTATTAGCTAATATTTATTATATAAAGTAATAGGTTTTATAGCACAGATTTGTCAAAGTATATATGCACTTTGTCTGTATTTACTGTCTATTACCACTTCCGGCTGGCTCACTTCCTTTTGTTAGTGTAATTAGAAACATATGCACAGAGCACTTGTAAATAATTTAATCTCTTTATTAAACTCCATTTCATCGCCTGTGGTTTCTTCCTCATTGTACTCATCTCTTTGTCCATATTTTATTCTAGTCCATTTTGACATTATCATTCTAATACTCATTCTTTAGAATTTTTGCCTTGGATTTCATCTGCTTTAATGCTATGAGAGTATGTGATTATTACTTTTTTAACTTTTGTATTTGTTTTGCTTTGTTTTGTATTTAAAATTTTGTTTCTTCTGTTCTAGGATTTGCACATTTGGGTTTATGACACAACTTGGGATTTTAGTTCTTTACATCTTCTAGTTACAGTATTTGCAATGTCCTGGTGGGAATGGTTAGGTCAGTGTTGAGTTTTTGTTTTCATCCTAGCACCAGAAATGTAGTATAGTTTATAAACCCTAAACAGTTGAGCTAAGTTATATCATCATGGTTCCAGTGACATTCTGACAGCAGAAGACTGACATCAGAAGAAACCACAAGTAAGCAGTTAATACCTTTCACACCTGTGCCTATAGTAACAGAAGAGTCAAGTATCATACTATGATTTCTAAGGTGTTAGTTCCTAAGAGTAAGGATGGAAAGAAAACTTCTCAGTAGTCATAGAATAATAGGAAAAAAAAAACAGAGAGACAACAGCAAGGAAGGGTGGTGCAAATTTAAAAGGGGCTAAAAAGAATAAAGCTTATCTAACAATGTTTAGAGGGGAAAATGCAAGGAAAGTAAGGGTTTAGGTAAAGAAAATGTGATAAAGAAACGGAAAGAAAGCAGAGGAAAAATACTATAGAGAAAAATAAAAGGCACTGAAATGAGAAAAGACAAGTTCAAATACAAATAACAAACAAGAATCTCATACCTGCCATGTCAAAGCTCAAGGGGTAAGGACAGGCTATCACCTCAGCATCTTTACTGAATCTAGAAACTGTTAAAACAAACCAGTGAGAAAAAGAAAGAGAGTAAGCTTTATCTTTAAACTGAATGTTAAATGATGGGCATGTAAGAAAGAATAGATGACAAGAAATTTAAGGGAAAATAATGTACATGTTTATATGACCAGTGTTATTTTAACCGTATATATATAAATATTATAATTACTTTAAAATGAAAATGTAGAATGTTAACATAAATATAGGAATAATGATTCACATTAGTAATAATAATATAAACAATTAAACTTATAAATCTTATTTCCTGCCTCTTGGGGAAGCCGCTCACACGGGCATGAGTAGAATGTCTGGTCCAAGCCTTCTCCTGTTCCTCAGGCTCACACAGAGCTATGAGAGCAGAGACTGTTATTTGGTTTTCTCTTTGATATTTATGATATTTTTCTCACAACAGACACTGTAGTTTAGTAGCAGTTATTATGACTCCTGGTGCTTTTCCTCAGTCCAGAAATGGGAAGTGGCTTGTGTCAAGCTTCCACAGGCAAGCTGGAGTCCTTTGAATCTTCAGGGTCTGTTACTGGAAAGGCAATGAACAAGGTTCTGCAGTGAAGCTCTCCTGTGTATTCTCTTATTACTGCTCATCCCTCAGGGAAAGTTTCCCTCCTTGCACGCACGTGGTGAGTAGTCACAGTTATCTGATTTTTATATCTTCAATGATCACCTTGATGAGAAGAATTCTGTCAACCAACTATGAGTTCATGAAACTTGCCCAAGGTACAGCCCAGGGCTCAGTACTCAGTTTTGTTATTTTCAAAATTTCTGTAGTTAAAATAGCTGAATGGTAAAAAGTTGGGAGTCAATTTAGTTTTTCCCGCAGTATATATTACGTGGCCGCCAAGGCTGCTCTAGTACTATAGATGTATTCTCTTTTGAATCTAATGCTTTAACTCTGTTTTTGTTACTATTTTATTGCTCCACTGTCTGCCATGTTCACTGTGTACTCCAGATGTGCTCTCTCTGTCTCTTTCTGTCTCTCTCTGTCTTTCTCTGTGTCTCTCTGTCTCTATCTCTGTCTCTATCTCTGTCTCTGTCTTTCTCTGATGATGTGTACATGTGTGTCTTTGTCATTCTGTCTCTCTTTGTCTCTGTCTCTCTCTCTCTGTCTCTCTCTCTGTCTCTCTCTCTCTCTCTCTCTCTCTCTCTCTCTCCCGCTCCCCT
The DNA here is from genome assembly GCF_004785775.1 of Grammomys surdaster. Classification (NCBI taxonomy): domain Eukaryota; kingdom Metazoa; phylum Chordata; class Mammalia; order Rodentia; family Muridae; genus Grammomys; species Grammomys surdaster. Next base: position 5,578,217 of record NW_021604567.1, read on the forward strand.
CTTCCTTTCTTTCCTCTACTTTTCAAATTTAGTGCTACTGAAAATTACCATGTGAACTCAGAATCTCACTTTGTCATTAGTCATGATTCCTAGCCTTTGCTGTTGGCCCCTTAGCTTGGATGTGAAAAGTAGATTCTCATTCATTCTGTGCTTCTAGCTTAGTCCCTCCCTTCATTGATACCCCCTCCTCCCTTCCTCTCTCGCTCTCTCCCTCTCTCTCTCCCTCTCTCTCTCCCTCCCTCCCTCCCCCCTTCCCTCCCTCCCTTCCTCTGTCGTGCGTTGTTTCTTTCTTTCTTTCTTTCTTTCTTTCTTTCTTTCTTTCTTTCTCTCTTTCTTCTTTCTTCCTCCTCTTATGTCTCTTGAATTGCCAATGGCTTCCCATTTTCGTAGATATCACTGCTTTCTGACAACTTTCATTAACTACATTTATAATTTTTTTCTTTAGTGCTTTCATAAGAGCATATACAACTTCACATACACATGTATGTGCGTGTGTGTGTGTTGTTGTTGCTATGTATAAAAGTATGGTGGAGTATGAAATTGTTGAGGACAGAGGTCAACCTTGGATGTTCCTAGGGTGCCAATCTGTCCACACAGGTGTTGGAAGCAGAGTTTATCAATGGTCTGGAATTTATCAAGTAGATAAGGCTGTCAAGTAAACAAGGTTGGGTGACATTAAGAGATAAAAAGACCCACCTGTCTCTACCATGATCTTCCTTTCACTGCAGATATTGTGATGTCAAGGGTATGTTATCATCATCTCCAGCTATTTTCTCTGGATTCTAGAATTCAAAACTGGTCATATACATACAGATATGGACTTAACTGGTTGAATAGCTCATCAACACCCTTAATGTTTTTTCTAATTTTCGATCAAACAAATTCATGCAATGACGATGGAAACCTGTAATAATCATTAATTTGTTGATTCCTTATAGATTAAGAAATACCATAGGAGGTTTAAATTTGACAGAGTATGAAACTAGACTAATTTCTATAGTTATGTAATAGGGTATGTTTAAGTTATATTTGTAAGATTATACACACAAAATCACATATAATGGCTCTCTATATATTAAATCTCAACCATATGTAATTCATCAACGCTAATATACTTGTATGTTGTTTACATGTTGAAACATGTGGCATATAGCTGAATTATACATATATATAATACATATATATATACATGATATTTCATATATACATAAAATCATGTTATATAAATAAAATGGTCTAAACTTTATGACTAGTACATTGTATTTTCTGTAAGAATCAGAGAACTGTATGTGCGAATTAATTTTTAGCAGAAAAATAAACTTATGAATAAAAAGATGTTTTTATGTTAAGGTATTTATTAACCATATGTTAATGGTAGAAATAAGGCTTTCTTCTGCATATTGTTATTCTGTAATCTCTTTGAGTGTTAAAGTACAGAAATTTCTTACTTAAGATGCAAGGAATTTCTGGTAAATTTCCAGGCTTCAGGGATAAATTATTTATGTTAACAAACTGGAAAGAGTTCATTTACTTTAATATTTATAAGAAAGATCAATGAGACATACAATGTGGTATTTCTAAGCTCTGAAATGCTACCATACATACATTCAGTTAATGGAATGGTAACCAAGAATTTCTGTCAGGAATACATTAATAAATAATTGTTATAAATTTCCATGTTTTCATGGTTCTTAAAAGTCCCTTCCTGAAGTCAGCTGTTATTTCATGCATATGCTACCTCAATTTATTAAAAAGTGTAATTGTAAGAAAAAATTAAATGCAGTCTTGCTTAGAACAGACTACATATTTTAAAGTTACATGGTTTAAGGCTTTAAAGAGAGTCAGAAAGATATGTATGTTATTACCTTTGAATTCAGTATATTAATACTGAATAACCTCAGAACGATTAAGTTCAAAGGAGCCTAACTAACAAGAGCTGGGCCAAGCATATCAAATAATATATTTGTAAGATTCAACAATATTAATCATCAAGGCATGTTTACAGTCCATGCATAAAGTAGAAACCTTGAGTTGAGTTACAACATAGGCATAAAAATAATGGTTAATGGGACATAAATGAAATTGCAAGCTAAGACATTTAGCAATCTAAGAAACATGAAGTAGCTTTTCAATTTCCTTTTCTATTATGTACAAGAAATAAAAGGTTTTTCATCTTCAACCCAGATGAGAATTAAGAATGTGTTAAGAGGGTATAAACAATCAGAAGCTTTAGAAAGTCAAATGAAGTAGAATATCTTTCCCTTAAGTTACTTATGTTAAATATTACGTAGAAATCAATGATACTCAACAACAGTGGTATTTGCATGCCACTGCTGTGTAAAGTGTGGGACAGTGGATTAGTCATACATTTCAGCTTTCTAGCGAAGGACGATTATTAACTTCTGCAGTGCTGCCATTCTGGAGTCACTGAAAATTTTACATAATTTATTTACTAAAATTCCATATTAAAAACTGAAAATAAATCGACTCATATATTGAAACATATATTCTCATTAATTGAAAATTATTTTTATATTATATCAAGTATATTGATCTTGGGCATACCAAGAATATGTCCAGTAGCTTATTAAATACTTAAGAATTTTTAGATAAACCATACACACACAAAAGATTTTTTTAATTTAACTTTTATTTCAAGCGTCTATGTACTGCTATTGTGTACCATTCAGGCTTATAAATGTATAAGTTGCTTTTTGAAGGCAACTAAATATAAAGTATGGTAATTAAATATTTTCAGGATAGTATCATATATTAAAATTTTTATCATTACTGAAAATATTTAATTACCATATTTAGTATTATAAGGCCCTCAAAGAATTTATTTCACTTTAAAGGCATTATTTCATCATTTGGAACATTAAAGTTTTGATTTCACAATAATATTGACATTAGGAAATCAGCCTTCTCTTGTTACAGTTGATTTTCTGATCTCAAATAATTTCCAAGAAGCTTCATTAGATTTAGAAATTATTATTTTGTAATTAGCTTTACTCTGAAGCAAACTGCCTCTTTTGTATAGATGTTGAACCATCGCATATACAGAGTTTTAGTGAGAAGTGCAATAGTAGGTCATAAGTAAGCAGCGCAATACTAGAGACAGTTTTGATTATACACTGTCCCAAGATGAGGGCATAGTTTGCTTATGAGAGCATTCACAAAGTGTTTATCTTCCTTCCTTCTCAGTGAGGACAGAAAAAGAGCACAGGTATTAAGATATGAAAATTCCCTTTCATTTGTTTATAATTGTCAAAAGTAGGAAAAACAATGCTTTGAAAAAATCCACTGAGGAAGTTTTGTTTTTATCTTCATTCATTTACTCTGTATCAACCTTTTCTATGTAACAGAAGGCCAAATATTCAACACATGTGTTATCTCCTAATTTCAGGCATCAGGGAGACTTGCTTCATCCAAACTTTCATACTGTGTCACAAAGCATTGAATGTTGGCTCATCATCAAGGATTCAGCGTCAAATGCTTAGAAATGTTTTGATTTAGAAGGCGAGCCAACTGAAGGTCTTACAGTTTCTATGATAAGGAAAAGGAAAGACAAGAGATGTGGATTTTTAGAAGATGAAGCATGGTAATTAAAACTATGCAATTCACTGATCATGATTTTAGATTCTTTGTTTTCCTAAATTTAAGCCACTAGTTTCTACAATAACTCATGCTTCCTTCTGGATTGTGAGGTTTTTTTTTTTTTCTTTCTTTTTTCAAATTGAAAGAGAAAAGTCTTCTGAAATCAGTGAGGAAACATAAGCAATTAGAGAAAGAAAAATCAGAGAATAAGTATTCTAGCAAATCCAAAGAATGAGGTGAGATGCCTGGCAAAATATGGCAGTAAATAAGATCTCTAGAGAAAATTTAGATTTTATATTGTACATAACATTTATGGTAATTCATAAATCTTTTTGTTATGTTAGATAGGCAATCTGAACACAAGTGTAACAAAATGGCTTGCCAAAAACTTCTATTAGTAAATTACAACATGACTATTTCTCAATTTGGATTTCTTACATAAGAGAACAAATATTTGTAGCAATATAGATATTAACAAACAACACATTAGACCAAGATAATTCAGTACTTTGCAGTACAATTTTAAGTTAAAATGTATGAAAAGATTCCAGACATATGAAACATGTGTATATGAGGATTGAAAATAAAATTCTTATATAATATACTCATTTAAAAGAATAAATTGATAGTTTACATCATAATGTCTCCATTGAGACATTTCCTACAAATTATGATACAAAATGATAAATGTATTATTTAACTTAGGCATTTGTAAAGGGAAAATACTTGATGTCAGGAAGTTGAACTTTACTCTAGGATACCTGCGCTTCAGCAAACTTCAGCAAACTTCAGCAATGGATTGTCTAGGAAGTGAAGTATTATCAGTTTCTGTTTCTCCAAATATCTCTGAATGACTTTATTTAACTTTCATATTTGTATTGTATATTTTAATGTTTCTAAGATTCTTACTTGATGTTGGCTTTTTCTCTTTCATCAAGTTGAATAAATTACACACTGAATTTTGATATCCATTGTTTATGTGGAAAAGTCAGGTATTATCTTTTTTAGATTCCTTAGTATATAATGTATTTTGAGTTCTGTTTTGTTTATCCATCTCATATTAAATGTTCTGCTAATATGTTACTATAGACATTTTATCTTAATTATATTCATCCCACGCTGCCCTCTACTATCCATCCCCCTTTTCTGTTTAAACTCATTCATCTTAATTATCTCAAAAAGGGGTACATAACATAGTATCCCTCTCAGAACTGTCATCCATTACTGGTGGGAATGCAAACCTGTACAGCCACCCTTGAATTAATCTGACAGTTCCTCCAGAAACTGGGAATTGATCTACCTCAAGATCTATTATAACTCTTGGATATATACCCAAAATACACTTCATCCTACTACAAAGACAATTGTTCAAACATGTATTTTTGCTACTTTACTCATAAGTGTCTGAAATTGGAAACAACCTTTGTGTGTAACAGGAAAAGTATAGTTAAAGAAAATGTGGTTCATTTAAACAATGGGCTATTACTCAGCTAGAAGAGAAGGTGGGGAAGAGCCTCGAATACTTAGGCATAGGGGAAAAGTTCCTGAACAGAACACCAATGGCATATGCTCTAAGATCAAGAATTGACAAATGGGACTTCATAAAATTGCAAAGTTTCTGTAAGGCAAAGGACACTGTCAATAGGACAAAACGACAACCAACAAATTGGGAAAAGATCTTTACCAATCCTACATCTCATAGAGGGCTAATATCCAATATATACAAAGAACTCAAGAAATTAGACTCCAGACAACCAAATTACCCTATTAAAAAATGGGGTATAGAGCTTAACAAAGAATTTTCAACGGAGGAAACTCAAATGGCCGAGAAGCACCTAAAGAAATGTTCAGTATCCTTAGTCATCAGGGAAATGCAAATCAAAACAACCCTGAGATTCCATCTCACACCAGTCAGAATGGCTAAGATTAAAAACTCAGGTGATAGTAGATGCTGGCAAGGGTGTGGAGAAAGATGAACACTCCTCCATTGTTGGTGGGATTGCAAGATGGTACAACCACTTTGGAAATCAGTGTGGCGGTTCCTCAGAAAATTGGACATAGCATTACCTGAGGATCCAGCTATACCACTCCTAGGCATAGACCCAGAAGATGCTCCAACATATAACAAGGACATATGCTCAATTATCTTCATTGCAGCCTTATTTATAATATCCAGGAGCTGGAAAGAACCCAGATGTCCTTCAACTGAGGAATGGATTCAAAAAATGTGATATATTTACACAATGGAGTATTACTCAGCTATTAAAAAGAATGAATTCGAGAGTTTCCTAGGTAAATGGATGGAACTAGAAATTATCATCCTGAGTGAGGTAAGCCAATCACAAAAGAACACACATGATATTCACTCACTGATTATTGGATATTAGCCCAGAACCTTGAAATGCCCAAGATGTAACTCACAGGCCACATGAAGCTCATGAAGAAGGAAGACCAAGTCGGGGTGATTCGGTCCTTCTTAGAAGGAGCAACAAAATACTCAAGGGAGCAAATATGGAGACAAAGTGAGGGACAGAAACTGAAGAAGGGGCCATCTGAAGACCATTCCACCTGAGTATCCATCCCATGTGCAGTCACCAAAGGTAGATGCTGATGTGGAAGTCAGGAAGTGCATGCTGATAAAAGCCTGATATGGATGTCTCCTCAGAGGTCTGCAAGAGTCTGACATATTCAGAGGCAGATGCTCACAACTAGCCATTGAACTGATCATGGGGTTCCCAAGGGAGGAGTTAGAGTGAAGGCCATTGGAGCTGAAAGGGTTTGTGGCCCCATGAGGAGAGCAACAATACCAACCAATCACAGCTCCCAGGGTCTAAACCACCAGCCTGGGAGCACTTAGGGAGGGATCCAGGGCTTCAGGTGAATACATAAGAGTGGAGGGCCCTGCTGGGCATAGGTGGGAGAAGAGATCCTTGACTTTGTGAAGGCTGGACGCCCCAGGGGGTGGGAATTTTGAGGGTGGGGAGGTGGGAGTGGGGGGGTAGGCAGGGGTTACATCTGCAGAGAAGAAGGAGGAGGGGTGAGGGGATAGGGGGTTCCCGGGTGGGTGGGGGATGAGGTAAGGGGACAACATATGAAATGTAATTAAAACATCCAATAAAAAGAAAGAAAGAAAAAAAACTGTTGTAAACCAGGCACCTGGTGAGCTTGCCTTTCAGTGACTCAGTGTCAGCAGGCAGTTACTTCACTGTGCTCTGGTACCAGGTGAGGTGCATTTCCACTGTCACTACAAGTTGTTTCTTTTCTTATTTTACACAGTCATCCTTTAAAAGTTCCTCTGAACATCACAACTGTCTTATTTCTATGTCTATCTGTCAGTCTGTCAGTCAGTCTGTCTGTCTTTGTCTTTCTGTCTGTGTGTCTTTCTGTCTGTCTGTCTTTCTCTCTCTCTCTCATGTCCCCCTGTGAGATGCCTTTTACTCCCCTTTTCCCCAATAAACCTCTTATGTTAGATCCATTGCATGCATGGTGTGATCTATGCTGGATACATAACTTCATCCAGATTTGTAGATGTACCCTTTGCTGCTTAATCCTAACAATGACATCATGAAATTTGCAGGATAATGGGTGGAGGTGGAAAAATCATTCTTAGTTAATCCAGACCGAGAAATAAAAACAAATAAAATAGGTATGTGTTTTCCTATATATAGATGGTAACTTTTGTCAATGAGAAGCAAGCTACAATCCATATAAGCACAGCAGATAGGTATAGAGTGAGGGTCTTGGGGGGAGGGATGGATCTCCCTATGAGGGAAAATATAATAGCTATGGATGGATGAGGGAAGGGAAGTGGCCCCCGAGAGAGGACATATAAAGAGGATTAGCTAAAATCAAAATCCATTTGAAGGATAATATGAAAAACTAACATTTTGTAAGCTTCAAAAAATATAGAGACGTATGAAGGAGATTTAAATAAAATCTTCAATTAATCTCGGAAATGCAGACAATATTGGACATCTCACTTCACCAAATGAAGCTTTCAGTAGTGGGAATGGGTCACATATCATCGAATTTTTAGCCAAAGAGGATCCATGTGAACCTCCAAACAACCCTGACTATTTTTAAGGCTATTGTTTACTCTCCACGAACTGATGGAAAGGACTATTGCTGAAGACAGCATCCAGACAACTCACTGAATACAAATAAGTTGAACTGGTGCCCACCTAGAGCCTTTACTCCTACTGACTAATGTTCTTGGTACTGATAGGCACTCTCTATGCTTCTAAAAGAGAAAAGTAAATACAAATTCAGCAATAAACCCTTTGATCTACACGGGCAACCTGTTTTCAAGATATCTGTGTGCAATGGTGGCACAAAGCTTGTGGGAGTAACTAACCAATATCTGAATACAGTTAAGGCCCACTCCATGAGATGGATCCCCAACATTACTAAAGTGACCAGGAGCATGAGACTAGAGAAGACACAGGACTTATGACAAAATCAGACACTATGGTTATGTTAAATGAATATCATAAGTAAATGATTCCTAATCTACATTCTGCTATACTCATAGGTTACTGTCTTGCTCAGAAATCAACAGAGATGCTGTCTTTTGCATTGCGAGAGAACAAATATAGAGAACCACAGCCAGAAAATGAGCAGCTAATGAGAGAACTTTGAACATTCAGCTATAAATAGAGCATATCCATAAAATTGCTCCCCTTAAAAGTCAGGGAACCATGTGAAAGAGAAAATAGAGTGTATGGACCAGAGGGGATCAAGAACACCAATAAATGAAGGTCTTCTAAAACAAATTAACCTGGATGTGCATATTAACTCACAGAGACTGTGGCAGTATGCATAGAGCCTTCATAGGTACATTCCAATTGAGGTTCTTGATGCTGAGAACAAAAGGTGGACACGAGAACCTATCCCTAACCCAGATGCTTTCTCCAAGTGATAAGTACTCTTAAATGAAAAATTAACTTTTTCCAGTTGAATATTCAATTTACTCTTAAATGCAGGCCGTGCCCAACAGTAGATGGCCAACATGAAACAGAATCAATGTCATCTTTGTAGATTCTTAGTCTCAAAAATGTTTTATCAGTGCACAAAGATCTTTCTGTATATATTATGGCTTCTGGTTTTGTGCTTTTATGGGTTTTTTTATGGATGTGAAAGTATGACTCTATTTGTATATGCATGTCTTGTGGTTTTCCTTTGTCCCCTTTTCTTATTGGTTGGTTGCTTTGTTTTGACCTACACTGATTAGTTTGCTTTACGTTTATTATTATTATTATTATTATTATTATTATTATTTAGATAATCTGTTTATTTTTTCAGAATAGACAGAAGGGGTGTGGACTTATATAAAATGGATGATGTGGATAAATTCCACAGAAGTGGTGAAGAGAACATGATAATCACCACATATAGTAGGAAAAAAATTATTTTCAATAAAATAAAACTATAAAAAAAGAAATTGACACGTTTTTCAAAGCAAACATTTTTTAACTTCTCTTCTGGAAACTGTGGGGGTTCATGGGCTCCTTCTGTATCTATGATGGGGAGTAGAAGAAACCAATTCTGAGAAGGTATTCATTGTCCTTTGTTTGTGATCAAAGGATTGCATTGTGTCTGGGTGGCCATACCTTCTTCTAAATCGTACATTCAGTTTATCATCTGTTCTAGGAAGTTTCCTAGACCTTGCAGGGAAGGGCTGAGAGTTCAGTAGTCATTTATTCTCATCCTCTTATCTATCAGAGACAGCCTGTGCAATTGGCATTGTCCTCTACAGAAAAGGAATTTCTTTATACTCAGCTGGTAGTGACACTGTTATGGATATAAAAAAATGTCAGAAAGCAATTTCAAAACATGTTCATTGAGGGAATCACTGTAGTATGCTTCTTTCTTAGACCCATGACCTTTCAATTATAGGCTTTTAACTTTGTAATCACTCTAGAGGTGCATTTCCTTGAATGCACTGTGTCTCCAATTCAATAAAAAAAATAGTTACCACAATATAGTCTTACAATTATGGTATCATGGAGCATAAGTTGCCTCATGCTCAAGTGCTGAATGAGACTGAAAATTCTTTCTCAGTGTCGGTTTCTTTAAATCAAAAATACATTTAAAAACCCACGTTCTGTCTTTATAATTGGACCTGTAACAATGTACATAGCATTTGCAGCAGGATGACCTTGAACTAAATGTCATCCAATTGCTGTCAAAAGTTTCCTATAAAAAATTATATTTTATGGAAAAAGAATATGCTAAAAGTTACCCCTATAAGGTTATCAACTTTTAAATTTCTTACAGGGATACACTATCTCTATCGAAATGTCATCTTAGATCTATCATTTTTGTTGCAAGATTCAAGGTTTCCATTTAAAACCTAAACAATATTTTGCATGTGTAACATATAGATATATGTATATGTTATAGTAGGGTCATGGAAATAGAAAATATAAATAGAAATTGTGTTTAGTAAAAGACAATGGTTTATACCTAACCTTGGAACACTGTAGCCTGACAATACAGCTTACAATTGGCTGTTTTATGCTCAACCTCACAATTTTCTGACTAGCAGAATTGCTGCTCTATTGTGGAGGAAGATGTGACTTTATGTTATTAGCTCAGCAAAGAACAAAATAAAAATTTCAAAGTATTTTTTGTACTGTATATAGTGACAGTCATATTATCTTAAAGTAACTAAAATTCAAAACTGAAACTAACAGCAAGTCTGGATAGGTTAAGCCTGACTTCTATCTTTCTATAAAACTGGTCCAGGGAGTCCATCATATGCCATGGCTCATTGAGGAGCTACTGCTGCCAGTGGTGAGACTGAGTTGCTTTACTCATCTTTTTACACAGAGAAGACATCTATCTCTGCTCTCCACTGTTTGTACTTGGAGTAGTGTTTTGAAGAGAAAGTGAAGCTGTGTTTCCCATGATCATCAATTATAATTTCTTATTCCTGTACTTTGTCCAGAGGCTCTATACTTTTCCCTGACTGTATCAGTTGTGATTATAGTTTGTTTCCTGAACAGTTGCTTAAATTGCTATTTCTATGTGACAATGAGTGAGAGAGTTTGATTTTATTACATTGTAGACAGGACTGCCTACATAATTGTTTTGTTTTTTGTTGATCACTCAAAAGGACGTTTCTTGGAACTGAAATTTTAATGAATATAATTTTAGAAAACTGATTTCATTCCTACTGTTGAGTCTTTCTCATTGCTTAGATAACATTTTTTTTTTTAAAGGGACCTCTTTCTTCAAAGATTTATTTATTTATTTTATTTATGAGTACACTGTAGCTGTCTTCAGACACACCAGAAGAGGGCATCGAATCTCATTACGGATGGTTGTGAGCCACCATGTGGTTGCTGGGATTTGAACTCAGGACCTCTGGAAGAGCAGTCAGTGCTCTTAACCGCTGAGCCATCTCTCCAGCCCTTAGATAACATTTTTAAATTGTATTTTTTCATAGAACAAAGGGATCATTGATGTAGAAGGCATTCAATTTACACAAGTATTGGCCAGCTGACAATTCTCAATACTGTGCATTATGATTTCATCTTTGATTTTTTTCTATCTTTGCTAAGTGGAAAAGTCTTTTTACTTTTTACATCTTAGTCATATGCTTATCACCAGTTAAACCAATACAGGCTCACCATCGTGTTCTCTGGTTCTGTGATGTTATTAAACGAAATCTGACAAAAGGAAGTGAAAACTTACAAATCACTATTAAAGACTAACTACATTCTCCTTTTATGGAATGTGAAACACATTTGGTAAATTAAATTTCCTATATTAAGTAAAATATAGGAGAGAAGAACTTCAATGATTTTTTTTATAGTTTTCTCTTTTGCTTACTTTGACACAAGTGTGGGCAGTGCTGTTCTGTGAATGGATCTTACTGAGTCTTTTGGTAGGAAACTCCTATATAGAAGACTGCAAAGCTGTGTTCCCTAAAAGCTCTGAAATATGAGTGAAACACATAGTATCTCTAGACAACAGTCATGTGTAGTAGCTTCCTCTAGGAGGCACGGCTTAAAGAAAACCTTGAAGTAACCAGGTTTGTTAAACACACAGGTCTACTTTCTTCAAAGGAAGAAAAAATAACAACCAGTCAACTAGAATGCTGGAATGAAAATGATCAAATAAGATAGTCATCGTTTGCTGTCCTCTTTGAGTTAGCTACCCACTGAATGTCCCTCGGAATATTGCCCTCATCCTGGGCTTCATCTCCCAGTGAATAGAACTTCTCCTTATAAAGAGGCTCTTGTAACTTGCATCCTCCCTCAATAGATCATCCTTATGCGTATTACAAATCCTTTTTCAGGGGCCCTATCACTGAGCACTGTTTCCCAGGCAATATAACTTATTCTTACAATAAAGGTTTCAGGATCCTTGTTTCAGCAGTCTATTTTGCCAGAAATTTTTGATGTAACCATCTCTGAACCTTTGTTATGCAAGTTGTCATGTGAAAACTTTCTCCAAAGTTTTATTGTGTTTAAATGTATAAGAAATTTCAAACACAGGATGAGAGACTCTGTAAATTTTAAACCAGTCTGATCAACTAGATCTGGCTGTATACCACATACCAATGGACGCCAGATAAATTAGATCTCCTGAGACTGGTGTGACAGAGAGTTGTGAGCTACATCATGAAGGCTTGAGAAATGAACCTCCATCCTCTGGACCAGTAGCCAGTGTTCTTAACCACACACACGCACACACACACACACACACACACACACACACACATATATATATATATATATATATATGTATGTATGTATAATTCATAAGAACAATTGGCTGGAAATTGGCTGGAAATTATATTTTAATGTCTTTGACTCTAAACTGTTTTCCATTTATTGAACTGATAAATCTTGCTCTACATGTGATTATTGATAACTTCAGATTTCAAGTAACTCAGACATTTTTAAGTAGTATTAATAAAGATTAATGAAAAAGATTATGATAATATTTGATGATATTAAATTTGTATCTTTCTGGTAAAATAAACACTGTGAATTAGCAGATACAGATGTGGAGTCCATTTAGAAAACATGATATCAGGAGAAGTATCTATTAGTAGATATATGTAAAAAAATGGTAAGAGTGTGTATTTCTATGTAAGAAATATTGAGAAATTATCAGATTTAGTAAAGAGAAAGACAGAAAGGAAGGAAGAAGGAAAGAAGAATGGAAAGAAGGAAGGAAGAAATGAAGAAAGAAACAACATTATGAAAATACATCTGGAAGAAAGACCAGGAAGTGACAGACTGATAACGAAAGAGAAATGGCCACATTATTGAAGGCCACAAACTTATTGAAGTGAACACATGACTGGATCACAGGCAGAAGCAAGCTGACCTCCCTACATATAGTTTTTGATGAACAGTACATTACTTTAGCATCATAAGAGGAAACAGTTAAATGCATAAAAGAAATCATTCAGTTTCTCACCTCATCCAAAGATTTGATCTTGGTACATAAAACACACATACACACACACACACACATGCACACACACGCGTGTGTATGTCTATGTGTATATAATAGAACATGAAAGCATATAACCTAGTAAGATGAAAAGGTGATTGTGTTTACACAAGATGATATGTGTATTACTGGTATGCTGCTGTAAGACAAGGAAGTAAACACATACTAAAATGCTCATCATCAAGAAAATCATTACTTCTATGTAGAAATGGCACATGAATAAATGTATGTGACAGTTAAAATTCAATTGTACTATTGGGTGATCCGACAACTTCAGTATTCAGGAGGCTTGAGCAAGTGGATTGTAGGTTCTGGATCAGCCTGCTTCTAAGTGACATCCTATTCAGACACAATGGCAACATGGAAGCAGCAACAATGAAACATAAAAATATGCAAACAAAGGTATGAATTCAAGTAGAGCCTCTCCTATGGTGGAACAATGGCCAAAAGCAGACCTTATTTGGAGAAGGAGAGAAAACATGCACCTTCTTTTCTGGGTCTGAGTATCTCATGCAGAATATTTCTGGATTCAAATATTTATCTCCTGAATTCATAATATCATTTCTCCAAATGGCAGAATAATAGGTCAGAAAATTAGTATGTGATCAAGGGGTGAGGTGGAGGACTGAGAGAAAAAAAATAGAAGGTAATAATACAAAGGGAGGAAAGGTCTGGCTGCTCTGAAAATGGCACCATAATTTGGTATGATGTGTATATAGTCAGGACCAATGAAGATAAATCTTGAATTTTGATTTCTTTTAGTCTAATGCTCTAAAAATCCATCATCACTCTAGTAATGGCTAAAAGGGAGTAGGTTGAAAAACTGACCTATAATAAATCTATTAATTGCACATCTCTCATGGAATAGGCCATGCTTATATGGTTAGAGCGTACAAAGAGAATATTGGCATGATTATTTCATAAACATAATGTTTCAAATGATGTCTTTCGTTCATATTCTGAAGAGATGCTGAACTTACCATAACCTTTCTGAGTTTTATTGAAAAATCTAATCGTTATTGAATGGAATCATTCTTCCTTTTAATTCTGTGATTTCTATGGTAAGAGAATAACAATATGAAATGTTGTTTTTGTTGTTGTTGTTGGTGGTGGTGTGTGTGTGCGAGTGTGCATGAAAGAAGAGGGAAGAAGAGAAGGGCAAAAAGGAAGAAAGGGAAGAAGAGAGAGACAGACAAAAAGACAGGGACATCTAGACACAGGAAGACACAGAGATAGAAAGACAGAGAGTACATACATATGAATTAACATTTGGTCTGCATTCTAAGTAGTGTGATAACTGAAATACACCAAAGAATGGATAAAAATAAAGACCGTTCAATGAAGACACTTCAATTTTCAAATGTTTAGCACTGAGGAGATATGTGGTATAACATAATTTAAGCATTCTGGATTTGAGTAAATTATCACATCAGTACTTCTGGGAGTCATGGCAACTATCTCACAACTCAAAAGAAGAAACAAAGTTGGTGAGATTGTTTTAACTTGTTGACTTTGATTTGTTGCTGCATGATCTGAGGAAGAATTATTTTTTGCACTGCTTTGAAAAATCCAAAGCTAAATCTATTACATCTTCCCATATAGGAACATAAATAATAACAAAGAAAGATATGAGTTGACTATCTGGATATCATGAATTATTACCAATATTCTGACTTCTTTGTAAAATTTTTGTCAACATTTAGAATTGATGAGCACATTTGTACTTCTCACTTGAAGGATACTCTGAATATGTGACTCAGGTTAGGCCAACTCACTTTTATTTTGGCATCTTCTAAAGGTTAATTGTTATATTAATATTTTAACTAAGTTTTAATGGGATTATTTGTCTAAGTAAATGCAATGAGCAAATCTAGAAATAAGGAAACACACAGGAAGCAAATGATGCAGAAGGATCATATCCATAATCTGAAGGTGATAGATTTTTATCTGAACGAAACTAATGCTAGAATTCATGATAATATATGTTTCTGGATAAAATGTGGGAAAAATGTTGAAAAAACTAGTAAGATGAACTTGTAAAGGTTACAGGTTAGGAATTACTTAAATTATGGGTTTCCATTGAAGACTCCTTTAATCAGGCATTTGAGAAACACATGTGATAGCACAATGAGGATGTTGACAGTAACATTCAATTTCAACATCAGGCATGGGATGCACTGAAGCTTGGGTACTGACACAAGAGTGGAAAAGCTGGTAAATTCCAGATATTCTTAAATGATTGAATCTTCTTTTTTGTGAATGAATTGGAAGCTATGCCTTTACTTGAGTGTAAGATGAAAAATAAAGGATGGAAATTTCTACCAAGAACTTGCGGAGGCAGGACATAAGCACAGTAGACAGATGACAATTGCAGACATCATTATTCCTGAAAATATGAGCTATTTAGATTGCTATTGTGTGCATGAAAGGATTATCATGTATTATCTCAGGTAATCCTCAAAATCTTCAGAGTAGAAAGACTGCCCTTTTAAGGATGAGATTAAATCTGAAAAGGATTAAGAAATTTTCCCAGAGTCACACAATTAATAAGCTGTAAAATTAGTAAGCTAATGAACATGATTGCATTTTTTAATGCTGGGATCTAGAACGTGTGCTTTGTGAACATATCATCTTTAGCCATTTTTCAGAGAGAAAATTGATATAATAGAATCAGATATCAGTATATCGGTGAGTATGAGTTAGTTATATTTAAATCTACAGAAGCGCCTGACTTTGCCCAGGGTATTAAGTCCAATCAACATTACATCTGAGTACAGAGATTCCCATTGTATGGTGTTATGTTTTACGTGTTCTCCTGAGAAATTTCTTTACTGTTATCTAGGGTGTCTCAATATCTATACTATGGATAATCTTTAAATTATACTTCATTGTAGATGAACTCAGTGTCTTAAATTTTCTTAAAGGTATTTATTAAGGGCAGCCTTTCATTCTTCAAATCTAACCATAGCATGGACTGCATAGTTCCTCATGATGCACTTTTCTCATCTTCAGCACAGCTATTTTGTTTCCCATTGTTCCTTGCATTGAATAAGAAAACGTTTGACAGTTTCCTAGTTAAAGGAAAATGGAAGACGTGTTGCTATTTCACGTCTGAGCTTAAGAATTTCCCTCCCTGAAATATGGTGTTAGGAAAGCTTGATCCTGTAATTAGGTCTAAATCTTCATATTGAGGGAACACAGTCAGATCATCTCCGATTTGAAATTAGCTGCTTTCCAGCATAAACCTTTGCATTGTGAAAACAGTATTATTATTTGCTCTACTGAAACCTCTCCTAGCTTTTGATGTTGTTCTCCTTAGGTGAGTCTTTTCTGAGTGTGACTGAAACTCTTGATAGATTTTTGCTGAACCAAGGCTTCATTTTCGACTGCCACATTAAAGTGTTGTTGAATAGTTAAAAGGACATGTAACCTCAGCCAGTTGTTTTAAAGGACTGTGTCATCTGATCTACTACTATGTGAAGCAAAGCTTCCATTGCCTTGGAAGCTATATTAAACTATTATATGACTGAGGAAAAGCTTCTACTGCATTGGAATAGGTGATATTTTGTTGTATTTTTATTATTGTCTAGCAGTCCAAAAACACTGTTATGTAATACCCATCATTATTTCCTATGATCAGATATTATTACTCTTAATTTGAAATAAAATTAGAAATTTACAAACATTATTAAATATTTAATTTGGTTCCCATTTTTTCTAATGTTAATCTACACATAAAGAAGTGCTCGTCAATGGAGCTAACATTGATTATTATAAAATATTTAAATGAGAACTTGTGCTGACAGAGTAAATCTGTCAGAAACCTTTTTGCCTGCATCTTCCTGTAAGTGTGAGCTGCCCCTGCTGCTTATGATTCTGACACAGTGTTCTTTTTTTTTTTTTCTGTTCATAGGCTACATGACAGGACATAAATCATAGCAATTTTACTCATCATGACTAAGTTCTTTGGAGAAGTAGAAGTGATATTCCAGTTACTCATTTATGAAACTGCCTAGAAAGGGAGATTTATTGAGAAGAAATCAGGAAAGGACAAGAGAAATGTTAATAACTGAATCTTGGCAAAACAAAGAAGCCCTTCAAATGCTCAGACTTGAAATAATGCACTTTAATTTTCTCAGGAGCATTTTGGTCCCAATTAAGCCAGTCTGTTGTGACTGAATTTTAATTAATATGGATGTTTATACTCTGGAATTTCAGAGCTTGAATTAGACTTCACAGATTCATGAGACACCCCTCCCCACTAAATTACAAGGAATGAGTCAGACGGCTTAGAATTTCGAAAAAGAAAATTAAAATATGAAGCATTCTTCCTCATACTATCCTGAACTACTTTTCCTCAGCTAGTCTGAAAATACAGACTGAAAACTTGTCAGCGGCATCAAATATTCAACATTCTTCAAACAACAACATTTGAGAAATTAATATTTTAGATGTCTTATATTTTTAGAGATATGATCAAATAACTGTGGGAATACAGGTGAAGTATTTTTCAAGTTAGAGTTTTAGTGTCACAGCTGTTTTAACTGGAAGTTTTCTCTTAGAAACTAATGTGTTTTTTTTACACTTGACTTACTGAATACTTTACCAAGTGCCAGGCTCTTTCAGGAGTAGTTCCACATATTTGAAGGTTCATTTATTAGATTTCAATCTAACTTTACCTCACCTACTTTTTGAAGTGTTTTTCGTGAGATGGTAGTCCATGATTTTCTTTGTGGGCCTCACATGAGCTTGTAGCTCAAGATACTGAGACACCTACCAAATACATTCTAAATTTGATGTTTCTTGTACTGTCATGGACATAGTTTTAGGTAGATCTCAACTTCTGAATTTGCAAATCATCAAATATTTTGACCACCTATAAAATATGCCTTAAATAATTTCTAGATGTATGTAGAAATAAGAAACTTTTCTTCACTGCATTTGTTTATTTTTTGAGATACTTTATAATCCTATAGATCAGTCTGATCTGGAAATTTCAATTCACCTTTCTCAGATTCCCAAATTCTGAGAGTACACGTGTATGGTATGAAACTCATTATTTTTGTTTGTTTGTTTGTTTTTATCTGTTCCTATTGCCACCACTTGAGTGGTTGTTCAGTTTGGCTTTCTTGTCTTAGCAGAGAGATGGGATTACTATATAACTTACATTATAGATACTAAGCTATTTTGAATTTTCCTTTTTGTCACACATTTGGATAACTATAAGGCATGACTTTATTCAATATGAGTTGACAAATTTTTGATGAAGTGAATATTGTTTCCTGTTATATTTTACCTGTCTGTGTTGATAGTACTTATGTACATCTATCTGGCAAAACTTATAAAAGTATATACTAATTTTATAAATATATTTTTTACAGTTCCCAGTTTTTTATTGGTCTCACAGCACCTGAAGCGGCCAGCATGGGACATACATGAAACTGTACCAGATTCTCTATGTATATGTTATGGTTGTTAACTTCATGCTTTTATGGAATTCCTAACAATTAGAACAGGTGTGTTTCTGACAATTTGCAAGCTCCTGGTACTTTTTTTCTCCCATTGGGTTGCCTTGTCCAGGCTCTGTATAGAGGCTTTTGACCTGTTTTGTTGTATGTTGTTTGGTTGGTTTTGTTTGTTATCTCTGGTCAGTCTGCTCTTTTCTGAAAAGAAATGGAGGGAAAGCTGATGTGAAGGAAAAGGAAGGTGAGGGGAAAAGGTAAAAGTGGAGGGAGGGGAAACTATGGATGTGATGCATTGTATGAGAGAATAATCTATTTTCAATAAAAAAATAATATATACATGTTCTTCTTGACTGTGAAGAATAAGATTAAATAAATCAATGCATGTATTTTTTAATAATTTATTTATTTTTTTCAAATCGTAATTCTTTCACACAGGGGTTATAAACACAGAAAGGCAGGATGTGAGGAAGGGAATGGCACTGGAGCGTGGGTGTTCAGGGGAAATACAGATATCTTTCAGAACAGGGTATTGGCTGGGTGAAGGTTCAGGGGACAGGTCACTACGACTCTGCCTATGACTCTTTTGTCCTTATCTAAGTACCAATGCATGTGTTTTTAATGTGCTTTGTAATTTGAAAATGTAAATGCTTTTAGTTTCTGAATATCTATGAATATAATATTTTTTTAAAAAGTAAATATAGAGAACAATGTACTTTATGATCATATACTCACTGATTAGTAAATGAGAATCACAAACCAAAAAATCAAACAAACAAACAAAAAAAATCAAGCAAGTAGTCTAAGGTGACCCAAACCCAGTATCATAGAAATTGAAGGCTGGTTCAGAAAGACCAAGAGTTTCAGGTCAGCTTCAACAAAGAAAGATATAACTTGTCTTACAAATAACCCCATACATAGTAATATAATAAATTATATACACATATATGTATTATAAGAAAATTAAATAATTAAGGACATCAGAAATTAAGGAAATTGTAAAAGTTATAGAACCAAAGCACCTTTCATTAATGTCATCTTAGCTTCTTTCCTGTTGTGAGGTGTCTCCGGAGATCACATGTTTTTTGTATTCATTTGTAGGTTCAGAGAAAAATAATACAAGGAAATTCTATGAGGAAAAGTTATATGTAGACATACTTACAAACAAGTCATTCACTTATTATACATGGAAATATATTTTCTCTTTTGTGATATGTTAAATTTCAAAGTCTTCCTAATTCATACCAAAGCCCACTGTCTTTGCCTATAATCAGTCAAATAGAATATAAACAATTCTCATTACATTAAATTTCTTTTTTTATCAGGTGACTTATTAACACATAGACTGTATAATGTTTATTCCTTTTGGTAATGCGTAACAGAAAATGTATTTGTATTACTCATTGTGTTAGAAACACCTACTTTTATGTGCAGATAAACGTCCCTTATGCAGAGAAGAATTTATAGCTCTCTACAAGGTTTGTTACTAATATCCCTCAGTTGTTGGGAGAAAAAGCCAGGGGGAGTTGACAGTATTTACATGGTTCTTTTGAAAAGCTGTAATGTTTCTTTGTGAAACCAGTGCATAACTTATTACGTAGTTTTACCTTCAACTACTGAGAGGAATTAATTAGTATGTGCTTGCTGTCATTCAGAATAGCTTCATTTTAAAATAGATTGCCTTGTTGCAGTATCATAAAACTTTAAGGACACTTTTATTCAGTAATTTGTACATGTCAATGAAAATGGTGGACTGAATCACCAACACCAGCACAAACGGAGGAGAAAGCAGATTAAAGGGCAAGTTTGTGCTGTTGAACTTTCTCAGCAATTCAGAATCTAATTATTTATACTAGTTTAATTAGTTAAACTCCATTTCATTTCTTCACAATGAGATATCCAGTACGGACACGATTTTAATCAAAATCTCACAAATAGGAGAAAGAGAGAGTAATCAGACAGTAAGGTAGAGTGCTGAACAAACACGAGCCCTGAGAGTAATAAGACAGTAAGGTAGAGTGCTGAACAAACACGAGCCCTGTAAACATCCAGGCACCGTGAGTTCACTTCCACAACCTCAGTGTGTGATGGAGTTTAAATAAGAGGGTCACAGGATGGATAAAGGATGATGATGTTGGTTATCAGTTTAGCACAGTGTCAATGAGAAATCCTGTCTCAGGGGAATAAGGACGGCATTATTAAAGCAGGACATCTAGCATCCTTCTCTGGCCTCTATTTTGTGAATGCAATGACATCCACAGCATGAGCATCTCATATATATATATATATATATATCACATAAAAACATACTCAAATCAAAATTAAATGTAAACATTTTAGAAACAGCAGGTCCAGTGAACACATAGACCCAAGGGAGTATAGCAGCATTCACAGTGCCTTTACAGGTCTGGGATTAATAGAGACCAGGATCTCAGAGACTGGGTGGATACAAGCCATCTCCAATCCCTAACCCAGAAAGTGTTTCTCCAATAGAAAAACACTTGTGGATGGGATATTAGTTTTCTTCAGTGAAGTCTCAGTGGGGATACAAATCATGCTTTTAAGGGCAATTCCCATTCCCAGGAGAAGATCAGTAAGCAGTCAACACAAAATGACCCCAGTGGAATTTTTTGAGGTGGTTTCATAATGTTTTTTTGGGTCTTTAAAAACAACCACAACAATAACAGCAACAGCAGCAGCAACAAACCTTATAGGTCTTTTGAGTGTATGTTATGATTTCTTGTCCTGTGTTTTATGGGTTTCTTTCTGTGCAAACCTATTTGTCTCTGCATCTGTACATTTCTTGTGCCTTTTCTTTGACGGTTTTTTTTCTCTTCACTTGCTTTGTCCTATTTCAATTTGCTTATTTTTTAAAATGTTAGGTTAGTTTGTTATTTTTTTAGGTGTCTTTTTGTTTTTTAAGAGAAGGAGAAGGTGTGGATTTGATGGTAAGGGAGTTGGGTAGAATCTGGGAGGAGTTGGGGGAGGGGAAACTGTAACAATATATGAGAAAATTGTTTTCAATAAAAGAACATAGTAGTATGTATAGTAAAAGCTAGTTACGTGTATCGCATGTTAATCTTGTTTTAAGGTTATTATATTGATACCTGTGAAATATGGTTGCAGTTGTACATTAAATAGCTATTGACTATATAGTAAATAAAATAGCTAATGGAATAGTGCATAAGATAGAATATAGATACACGTCCATGTGATGGAGTAATAATAATAAAAAATAATAATGATAAAGTAAAACAGTGTCAGGAAACTATTGAGCTAGATCAGTGGTGAGCAGTAAATATGAGTGCTGATATTTATATGAAGAGATATGGGGTTCTTTTATATGCACACTGGTGAAATGTCTCATGGGGTACTTAGCTGATGAGGAAGGAGTAATGGACACTTGAGTTATGAAAGAGGTTATAAAATTGTTTTTCTAGTTACACTTCTGTCATAATTTTTACTTTTCTAGTGTTTAATAGTATATAAAATACTTTCAATAGTGAAACCATAAAATCCAACTTAATTTCAACAGCTTCAGAGTGGCTATTCTGTCTAGAAATTTGTTGAGAGCAGACATTATGTCTGAATAATTTTGGGGCATACTTTTTATTCATTATTTATAATGAAGATTTAATTAAAAATATGCAGAGTAACTATCTATTCAATGCTAGAGAAATTGGCTTCACTAAAGTATAGAAACTATTGGTCAGAAATACTGTCTCACAGGAGTAAAATACTTTGGTAGAAAAAATTTTGATCACTATCTCTTACTGTGAGTCTTGTACTCAGTTTCACTCAGTGGCCATTTTCTTCTCATTAATATATTTAGATATATAACAACAGAATCTGATTTGGAATTGTTGGCATCTCTTTATAATGGTTATCTGTTTATATTTGTAGAAGTCTATGTAACCAAATCTATCACTACAGAAGAGCTATTTCAGAAGTAAAACACTAACTAAACCGGTTGGTATGCCAGCTTTCTCTATGCCAAGTAAAAACTGGCTAGAGTTATCTGAAAGGAGGGACACGCAACTGAGAAGATGATTCTTGGCCATGTGTTATCATAGCAATAGCCACTCTAACAAGTCGGCTGACATAAGCATTCTCATTCTTGTGTGTTTTCAGAGATCATTTTATAAAGAGATCACAGAATTTTAACAGGATTAATTACAATTGTTTGTCCTATCAAGGTAAAATATAATCCTTGTAAATCAATATCTTCCCATTAGGATTGTTAGCACTTATTAGAAAGATTTATACTGTATAAAATCAATTTTCCTGTCTGTATTACTCTAACTTGTATTTATATGCAAGGATACATGTATATATCACACATACACACACACACACACACACACACACACACACACATATATATATATATATATATATATATGACAGTTTTATATAGCAGAAGTACAGCATGATATCATCTCTATCCCCACTCATATTTTTAATATGATAGTTCCAACTAAAAATCTATCAGTAAAGCTGTGTGTTCTATAAAGAAAATAGGGCTAGGGTCTCATATGTATTAATCCATTTGGTTACCACTGATGATCCAGTTGAAAATATACTATGTGTTTTAATATTATCAGTGTTTTTAGAAGAATGCATTTTTTAAAAGTAAAAGACTGAAAAATGCTGTTACAAACATCCTAAGCTAATTATTTATCAATATAATTACCTATTTGTAGAACACTGAAGTACAAAATACTCTTTTTCCTCTTTCTGTTCCTTCATTCCTTTCTTTTTCTCTTCCTACTTCTTTCTCCTCCAGAGCCCTTCATGTTTTTTTGTTTATTTGTTTATTTATTCATATTTCATTTTTTTCCATGGCTTGTAATAAACATAGAGTGTACTAAACTGTTTATCAATAAAACTTACAAATGGGTGTTTCCTTCTGGGAATATGCAAAACTTCAAAGCAAATAACAGCATGCATGTTTTATAATCACACTTTAGGAAGATGGGAGAAAAAAATCAGCTGTGGCTTCAATCTTGTGAGGATCGAAGCAATAAGCAATATTTTAGTAGTGTAGAAATCACCTGACAACACAGTACACAGCTGGAACACAGCTAATTAAGGGAAATGATTTTTAAAAAATGTTCCTGTGAATGCTTAATAGATGCTATAAAATCCATAAATTAAAATCCTAGTACTCACTGGTAAGAGATTTCTTCAGGGTTATTGTAGGTTCATTCACTATGAAATATTGGTACCTATAATTTTGCGACATTGGAGCCATTCATAGATATAATTTTCATTCTTCACATCTTTGTTGTTGACTAGAGGCAGCTACGCTTTTACAGCAGATTATAATGTGTGATGAGAATTTTGTTAGCTCAATAAATTTAATTTGTTTGTAAAATAAATAACTATTTTTGTGAGAACTATTAGCGAATTCTTCACTAATTGGGCATGCCTTGAAACATAATATCAATATGACAAGGGTTTAAAAAAAAACTTCTGAAAGCAAATATATGTGAATTACTTAATTTAAGCATTAAGAAATAAATGTATTCAGACACCGGGTTTAATTCATTATGATAATACTTGTTCGTATTTCCCAAAGCCTCATAGTCATATTTTAATATTTAAACTGATATTTAATAATAATGTTAATAAATAACATATTCTGTTCAAGAAATAATTTTTAATTAAATATTTTATTTAAACCCCAAATGTTGCTATCCATCTACCAGTCCCCCCTCCCAGAGTTCTTTACCCCATATTCCTTCCATGTTATCTCTGAAAGGGTGAATCCCCCTTCCCTGGGGTATCAAGTGTCTACATGATTATCTGCATACTCACCCACTGAGGCCAGATGCTTCCTACCAGCCCTATATGCTCTTTGGTTGGTGGTTTGGTCTCTGGTAGCTCCTAGGGTGTCCAGGTTAGTTGACACTGTTGGTCTCTCTATGGAGTTGCCATCTTCTTTGGGTCCTACGATCCTTCCCCTAGCTCTTCCATAGGGTTCCGTGACCTCAGTCCAATGGTAGGCTGCATCTGCATCTATCTCAGTCAGTTGCTGGTATAGCCTTTCAGAGGACAGCCTTGCTAATATCCCATCTGCAAGCACAACATAAGGGATCAGTAATAGTGTCAGGTCTTGGTGCCTGCCCTTGGGATAGATCCTAATTGGGGCCAGTCACTGGTCAGCCATTTTTTCAGTCTCACCTCCATTTTTTGTCTATACATTTCTTTTAGATAGGAACAATTCTGGATCAAAAATTTGGAAGGTATGTTGGTGTTCCCATTCCTCCACTGGGGACCCTGTCTAAGTTCTGGAGGTGGTTTCTTCAGGTTCTGTCTTCTCACTGTTGGGCGTTTTGGCTAAAGTCATCCCCATTGAGTCCTGGGAGCATCTCACATCCCAGGTCTCTGGAACTTTCGAGAGATTCCCTCTACCTGCCACCCTCACCTCAGCAGCCTCATATTCCATTCATTTACCTTGCCCTCTGGCTTCTTTCTTGTCTCTCCAACTCTCATACTTGATCATTTTCCTCTTTTCCCCTCCCCCCTCCACTCCCACTCAGGTCCCTCCCTCCCTCTGCCTCCATGATTATTTTGTTCCACCTTCTTAGTGGGACTGAAACATCCTAACTTGGACCTACTTTCTTGTTTAACATCTTAGGATCTGTGGTGTGTATTAAGAATATTTTTACTTATTGACTAGTATTCATTTATCAGTTGAGTAGATATCATGCATGTCATTTTGGATCTGGGTTACCTCACTCAGAAAGATATTTTCTAGTTCCATTTATTTTCAAACAGAATTCATGATGTCCTCAGTTTTTTTTTTTGTCCTCACTTGTAGTAGCTGAATACTATTCCAATGTATGTGAAGCATATTTTCGTATCAAATTTTTGGGCAAGGACGTCTGGTTTGCTTCTACTTTATGGCTATTACAAATAAGGCTGCTATGAACAAAGTGAAGCACATGTCCTTGGCTGAATGGAGCATCATTTTGGAATATGGCCAAGAGTGGTATATCTGGGTCTTCGGGTTGATTTATTTTCAA
This sequence comes from Grammomys surdaster, assembly GCF_004785775.1. Lineage (NCBI taxonomy): Eukaryota > Metazoa > Chordata > Mammalia > Rodentia > Muridae > Grammomys > Grammomys surdaster. The sequence continues at coordinate 5,603,781 of NW_021604567.1, forward strand.
TTTTCTGAGGAATGTTGATTTCCAGAGTGGTTGTAACAGTTTGCAATCTCACCAGCAATGGAGGATTCTCTGTTTTCTATAGACCTCAAGCTGTACTACAGAACAATAGTGATTAAAAAAAATTCTTGGAACATAGACAGTCAAGTCTTGGAACATAGACAGTCAAGTCGAACAATGGAATAAAATTGAAGACCCAGAAATGAACCCACACACCTGTGTACACTTGATCTTTGATAAGAAGCCAAAGTCATATAGCAGAAAAAAAGACATCTTCAAACAAAGGTGTTGGTCTATCTGGCAGCCTGCTTGTAGAAGAATGCAAATTGATCCATGTCTATCACCTTGTACAGAGCTCAATTCGAAATGGATCAAGAACTTCTACATAAAGCTGAATACACTGAATCTAATAGAAGAGAAAGTGGGTAATAACCTTGAATGCATTGGCACAAGAGAAAACTTCGTGAACAGAATACCAATTCTAAGGCTTTCTGTTCAGGCTCTGAGATCAACAACTGATAAATGGGACCTCATGAAATTGAAAGCTTTTGCAAGGCAAAGGACACTGTCAACAGGACAAAGCAGCAACCTACAGATTGGAAAAGATCTTTAGTAATCCTCCACCCTACAGAGTGCTAATATTCAATATATATATATATATATATATATGCAAAAATTCAAACTAGAACATTGTATACAGATTCAATGAGATCTGGTAGATTTCTGCCCTACTGTCATGACATCTTTGTCTGTTCATATGTCTTCCGCTCAACGAAACATTCAATCTCACTGGAAATAGATATCAGAACCATCTCTGTCTTTACTGAATCATTTTCTTCAGTATGTTACAGGAACACCATTATTTAGTGCCATTTTTGCTGTGACAAAATACACTTTTGAAGAAAAAGACAAAGAAATGGGTGCCTTTTTTCATGAGTCATGAAAAAAAGAAAAAGCGATTGAGGGCTGGTTACAAAAGAGATCAGAGAATGGGAGACGAGTGAAGAAGACAAACCAATACATGTTTGAAAAACAATAATGTCTAATACCTTGTATCCTGATTTAAAAAACACAGATAATTCAGTTGTTCAATAAATGCATTTTATATATCAAGATGTAATTTTAACTATTTTATGAAGATAAGTAACATTTTCTTCCTTCCTTTTTATTTTTTCAAAAATTCCCCAAGTATACACTATGTCTCCACTTCACCCAAAAAAGACTTTGGAGATATAATAAAAGAAAGGCCCAAAAAGTGTAAGAAATTGAGGCTGGGGAAGATATTGTGAAGTAATGTCTTCTGGAAACAGCAGGGCTTTTGTACTACTGAATGCACAGCAGCTGCACTTACCTACTTAAGACCTGTACGTTGTCAAGCCAGCAATAATTTTTCTTTCTTTCTATATATCTATGTATGTATGAATCTATCTATCTATCTATCTATCTATCTATCTATCTATCTATCTATC
>NW_021604567.1:5605256-5606504 GCF_004785775.1 Grammomys surdaster
ATCTATCTATCTATCTATCTATCTATCTATCTATCTATCTATCTATCTATCCACATTTTATTTTCATTCATTCATTCATTCATTCATTCATTCATTCATTTTTATTACATTCTGACCTCAGTTTACCCTCACTCTCTCTCTCCAGTAACTCCCTTTACCTCTTCTCACCTCTCCTCATTCAACTCGTCCTCCATTTCTCTCAGAAAAGCCCAGGCTTCCCCTGGATATCAACCAGATAAGGCATATCAAGTTGCAGTAAGATTAGGCGCCCCTCCTCTATTATGTCTAGATGAGGCAACCCAGTAATAGGAAAGGGTCAAAAAATCTGGTAAAAGAGTTAAAGATCATCCAGCTCCCACTGTTAGGAGTCCCACAAGAAAACCAAGCTACACAACTGTAACATATGTGTAGAGGGTCTAGTTGATAGTTCAGTCTTGTGAGCCTCTATGGGCCCAGGTTACTTATTTCTGTGGGTTATCTTGTGGTGTCTTGATCCCTCTGGTTCCTAAAATCCTTCCTTCTCCTCTAATGTTTGGCGGTGGGTCTTTGCATCTGTTTCCATCAGTTGCTTTTTGAAGCTTCTCTGATGACAACTGGGGTAGGCAACAGTCTCTGAGTATAGCAGAATGTCATTATGAATAATTTTATTGTCCTTCTCCACTTCATGTTTGGTTCAATCCCTGGTCTATGGGATATCCAGCCACTTGGTCTTGCCCCTTCAGTCAGTATCAGAGATGGGTTCCTTTACATGCCATGTGTCTCAAGCTCAGTCATTAGTTGACCCCCAGAGCACCTTGTAGGCAAGACAAATTGTAGGATTGAAATTATGGTGACTGGATTAGTGTCCCAGTCCTTCCACTGGAAGTCTTGCCTACTTACAAGAGATGTCCAGTTCAGGCTCCCTATCACCCATTGTTCAATGTCTTAGCTAGGGCACCATCATAGTTTCCTGGGAATTTCCATTGCATTAGGTTTCTAGCTCTTCCAGGAGATGGCCCCCTCCTCATTCCACATGTCTCTCCCAGTACTCTCTCTTTTAATCCTTCCTCCACCTTAACCCTCCTGTTTCTATCCTCTACCCCCACCCAAGCCTCATTATTATTCTACTAATTTATTCTATTCTATTCTATTCTATTCTATTCTATTCTATTCTATTCTATTCTATTCTATTCTATTCTATTCTATTCTATTCTATTCTATTCTATCCTATCCTATCCTATCCTATCCTATCCTATCCTATCCTATCCT
>NW_021604567.1:5606514-5621522 GCF_004785775.1 Grammomys surdaster
CTATCCTATCCTATCCTATCCTATCCTATCCTATCCTATCCTATCCTCCACTCCACTCCACTCCATTCTATTCTCTACTCTACTCTACTCTACTCTACTCTACTCTACTCTACTCTACTCTACTCTATTCTCACTTCACAGTGACATATACAAATCTCCCTTTGAGCTTCCTTATTACTACTTTATCTGGTTCTCTGAATAACAGCATAATTATCCTTTACTTTGTGTCTATTATCCACTTATATGTGAATGCATCCGTCTCTTCGGACCTGGGTTCCCTTAATCAGGATGATCTGAATGTACCACATTTTATTTATACATGTTTTGATTGAGGGATATCCAGGTTGTTTAGAGTTTCTGGCTATTACAAATAATGGTTCCAGGAACATAGGTGAGCTATTGTCCTACTGGTACAGTGGAATGTCCTTTGAGTATATGACCAGTAGTAATATAGAAGGGTCTTGAGAAAGATAGATTCTCAATTTTCTGAGTATCCCACAGATTGATTTCAAAAGTGGTTGTACAATTTTGCACTCCCGCCAGCCATGGAGGAGTGTTTCCCTTGCTCCACATCCTCACCAGCAAGTGCTATCATTTATTTCCTCAGCCATTTGAGGTTTCTCTGTTGAGAATTCTCTGTTTAGATCTGTACCCCACTTTTTAACAGTATTATTTGGTTTATTGATTTGGTCTAGTTTCTTGAGATTTTTGTATATTTTCTTTATCAACATTCTGTCAGATTTGGGGTTGTGAAGATCGTTTCCCATTCTATAGGCTACTGCTTGTCATTTTGCCAGTGTCCTTTACCTTACAGAAAGTTTCAGTTTTATAAGATACCATTTATTAATTCTGTATCTTAGTGCATACACTCTTGGTGTTCTATTCAGGAGTTTTTCTACAAGTACAATACATTAAAGACTAATTCCCACTTTTTCTTTTATCACATTCATTGTATCTGGATTTATGTTGAGAATTTTGATCCACTTGGACTTGATTTTTCTACAGGGTGATAGATATGGATCTATTTGCGTTCTTGACATGATGACATCCAGTTAAACCAATACCATTTGTTGAAGATGACTTCTTCATCTTCAACATTGTATATTTCTGTGTTATTTATAAAAGTTCAGGTGTCCCTAGATGTATAGATTTACTTCTGTGTCTTTGATTTGATTTGATTGACCTGTCTGTTTTCATGCCAATACTGCATGAATTTTACTACTATTGCCCTGTAATAGAGCTTAAAATAAGGCTTGGTGATACCACTGTAAATTCTCTTATTGTACAGGTTTGTTTTTTCTTTTTAAATCATATAAAGTTGAGTATTATTCTTTTAAGGTATATAAAGAGTTGTGTTAGAATTTGATGTGAATTTGTGTTGAATCTATAGATTGCTTTGAAGATGGTCATTTTTACTATATTAATGCTACCAATCCATGAGCATGGAAGATCTTCCATTCCCTAATATCTTCTCTAATTTTTTCATCAAAGACGTGAAATTCTTGACATGCATGTCTTTAAATGAGTTGGTTAAAGTTACACCAAAATATTTTATATTATTTGTGACTATTTTCAAGGGTATTGTTCCCCTATTTCAGCCCATTTATTGTGTACTTGTAGGGCTAGCATTTTGTTTTAAGTTAATCTTGTGTCCTGCCACTGTGTTGAAGGTGATTATCAGTTGTAGTTCCTTGGTAGAATTTCCATTTCTATTCTGTAGAATAATTTGAGAAATATTTGTATTAGCTCTTTTCTGAAAGTCTGGTAGAATTATGTCTGAAAATGATCTGGCCCTAGCTTTTTTTTTGGGGGGGGTGGGGAGAGAATTTTAATACCTGCTTCTGTTTTCTTAGGAGCTATAGGTATATTTAAAGTGTTTATCTGAAATTGATTTAATTATGATAAGTGGTATCTATCCAGAAAATTATCCATTTCTTTTAGATTTTCAAATTTTGTGAAGGATAGGTTTATGAAGTGTGATCTAATGATTCTTTGGATTTCCTGTGTGTTTGTTGTTAATGCTCACCGCAGAGTTTTTGATGTTGTTAAATTGGATCTTCTCTCTCTGCCTTTTAGTTAGGTTGGATAAAGGTTTTGTGTATATTTTTTAAGCTTTTTCTAATAAAAAGGTTGTCATTAAGTAGGAAGTTGTTCAGTTTCTGTGAGCTTGTAAGCTTTATGTTGTTGAAATATAGCTTTAGTCTGTGGTAGGATGATAAGATACAGGGTTATTACTTCAATTTTCTTGTGTCTGTTGAGACTTGCTTTATGACTGAGTATATGGTCACATTTGATGAATGTTCTGTGAGATGCTGAAAAAGTATTCATTGAGGAAGGGGGCACTCTTTCTGAAGAGTACTAACAATTGAAGATGACTGGGGCAATGGCTTCATTTTTATTTGTGTTGTGTGAATGCTGTTTGGTTACTCATGTCCCACTGATTGACCAACATCCATGGATATATGAGCAGGTAAAAAACTGAGTGGAGTTTTAAAATGGTAGAGGAAATTAATTCAGAATCAATATATTCACGGAACTTATGAAAGAAGCTAGACTGTGACAATGGGATTAGGATACAATTAAAATTGTATACATGTTTGAAAATCTAAAAATATACATAAAAGTAATTTTAAAATTAAGAAAGACTATTACAATTAGATAATAAGGGGTCTTAAAAGGCAGAATTTGGGATTCTAGATCCATCTCTTTGATGCAAATTGGACATATCTTTAAAAATAAGGAATACATTTTGCAGGTGGACTGAGACTGAATAAGGATTGGAATAGTGGGGATCAGGTTGTAGGAGATGGCGGGACAGAATTTAAGGAAAGATTGAAATTGAAGGGCACTTGGGTAGTGATGTAGAAACCTGCAGTGGAAACTTCCTGGCTTACTAACAAACGGAGATGCAAATCTGAACTAGCCATCTTCTAAAATCAGGGAAGGATTCCAGTGGCAGGACTGGGACTCCAACCCAGCCACCAAACCTTTGACCCAAAATTTGTTCTGCATACAACATAAGCTGGGGAATGGTGGGACAGAACTTGTGGGAATGGCCAGCCAATGACTACTCTAACTTTGGGGCCCATTCTATGAAAAGGACCCCATGGTGACATTGCCTTGCTGTCCATGAACTGGAGACTGGATGGCCCAGAGACTTATAGAACCTACCATATCTGGCCATTACGAAAAAAAAAAAAAAAAAAACTAATGACCTAGATATCCATAGCAAAACATTAGGTGAAGCTCTGGGACCTCTGCAGAAGAGGAGAGGAAGTATTATAGAAGCCAGAAAGAGGGCTTGAAGATACCAAGAGAACATGTTCTACAGAGTGAACTAAGCAGTGCTCATAGGAGCTCACAGGGAATGAAGCGGTAGTCATGAAGCTTGCATGGGCAAGTGCTGGGTCCTCTGCACAGATGTTGAGGTTACATAACTGTGTGTTCTTATGAGACTTCTAACAGCTTCTCTTGAGAATCGTAAACAATGCGAGTATTGTCTCTGACATCTTTGCCTGCTCTTTGGACACATTTTCCTCCTACTATATTGCTTTATCCAGCCTTGATTTGACAGTTTGCATCTAGTTTTATTGCAACTGGTTATGCAGTGTACAGTTGATATCCTTGGAATGACTATTTTTTTCTGGAGGGAAATGGAGGAGGAGTGGATCTGAGTTAGAGAGGAGGTGAGAGGGAGGGCTGGGGGAAGTGAGTGAGGGGAATCTGTGGCAAGGATGTGTTGTAGGAGGGAAGAATTTTATTTAAAAGAAAGGAAGAAAAAAAGGGAAAAAACCCAATGCAATCAATGTTTTTCAAAAGAGATTTCTTTCATAGTATTGATAATTTCATTGAAAAGCAGGATTTGGAAATGACTATGTAATGTTAATGCTATAACGAAAATTTTTTCATTGATATCTTCTACTTAGGATAGGTATGTAGATGTCTTCTTAGATCTGTGACTGTTTTTCTCAAAGTACAATACAACCAAATTTATGGGAATCGCATACAACAGAAATGTGCACAATACATGAAATCTTCATCTGGACTCTGCTTGTTTAAACGAGGGAAATATTGCAATGAGTTGCATAATGAGTCAGTCCCAGAACTTTTCCTGTGAGCAAATAGCAATCCATCTCAGCTCAATGTGCTAAGTGAGACCATTCCAGTAATAACCATTAAGACTCAGAACGGAGAAGCAAAAGCATACCAGAAAGTGAGAGAGATTGGCTCATTAAAACTAAATTCACCTTCCCCCACAGGGTACTCTTGAACATTCTCCTTAATATGGAGAATTCTGGCTGACATTTTCAATAGACATTTATAACTCAGTTCCTGGATGAAATGCAGAAAGAAATGGGTGTTACATGCACAACGGAAATTCTAGACTACTATTTTTTTACTAGTTTGGCAGAAAAAAATAGCGAATAAACAACTTTAACATAGTTTGCTATTACATCTAGACATGAGTTTCCTTAGATTTTGCAAAATGTGCTCATTTTGTAAATAAGTCTTAATCTACATTTTAATTGGATTGGTTACTTGATTAAAAGAAGTTTTATGATTTGCACCTGGCTTCACAGTAATTTTGACTGTTCATGATTTTAATATTGAAAATTTACTCTAATAATATGTTAATGGATAATGTGTACACTAGAAATTATGTAAAATAAGATAAAATTCCATATTCTGTCTACTGTTACTGCATGCTGATATCATTATAGTCTATTTCTAACATGTTGTAATATTTTATAATGAAAAACTGTAAAGCACATACTGTAAATATAGCACACTTTGTCTTGACTTTATCTTGATTTATCTTGATAATTTCAATGGTTAATTATTTAATTCGGCTACCATGAATAGTGCTGTATTTAATATCATGATGCTGGTATCGAGTATATGCATACTTTCTTTCATCTATGAAGCCAGGGGTGATAAGGCTAGAATATAGGATATGAATAGTTTTATATTATTGTGCTAAATAGTCTTAAAGCAATGCAGCATATAGGAGTAACTAATGGGAATATGTGGTCTTATCACGAAAGTTATGCTTTATATTCAATTGTGCAATATTGAATAGCAACCAAGTAAGAATACCACCAAATCCTGAATATTAGTCTTGAACTAAAAATCCTTATTTTCAAATTGTGAATTTAGCATTTTGGCTAATGGGGTTATATCTTACAGTGTTAAAGTTTATTTTCTGTTACATGATGCTGATTTCTCTAGAGTGAGTGTTGCAAGTGTTAGAAGATGCTACTCATAGCTAATGTCTACAACAAAAGTAAAAGTACGGAAGACTTCTTTCAATTCTCATTCTACAAATGGTGTCTGGTAGGAATTTGTGCTAACACATCTAATGTCATTTATTTTCTCTGGTTGCAGTACTTTTTAACTGAATAAATCAGCATACATAGTGAAAGTCAGCTAACTACTGTAACCTTTGCTTTACCAGCCCAGCTTTCGATCACCCTATTCTCTCACTCTTGTTGCTGTCTGTTTTCCAGAATTTTCTTTGGAAACTCTAATTATCCTAGTGATTATATTCTTTTATCATTGAAATTACTATAATTAAATTTATTTAACATGTTTCAATTTCTTAGAATACAATCTATACCGCATTACTGGTCAACACAATTTTGTGTCCACCTTCTTAGCATTCATTAGGACTGTCTATAAAGACCTTTGTCCAATAGCTTAAATACACACACAGACACATCTTTTCCATTTTATATGTAGACCACAGCTCATTCTGATCTTATATTTTGCAGTATGCCATACTCCTTTTTGAAACAATCTTCTCCAGTTCTCCATAATTGACTTTTGCCATACTTTAAACTCCAATTCAAATAACATCTACATTAGTTTTTTCGGGATACTTCAGAAAGTGGCAACAAATTTCATGCCTTTAAATCTGTTTATTCTCCCACAAACCAGAAGACTAAAAATCTAAAATTACAGAAACAGCAGTGTTAGAGTTTCTTTGGACATTTGTGAGACAATTTACCCCAATGCTTCTACAAGTTTACAAAGGTTTTGTCCATTCCAAGTTTTGTTTTAATGAATGTTCATGTATCCTTTCTTTGATAGTGCGTTGGTCATACCAAGTTAGGTTTGATCTTAATACTCTCATATATTATTAATATAAAGAAGATTTTTATCTTTTTAAATTTGTGTAATTTTTTTGTTTTTGTTTTTTGAGACAGGTTTTCTCTGTATAGCTCTGGCTGTCCTGGAACTCACCCTGTAGACCAGGCTGGCCTTCACCTCAGAAAACCGCCTGTCTCTGCCTCACAAGCGCTGGGAGTGAAGGCATGCACCACCACCACCTGGCTGTCATTCTATTTTTATTGGTTATTTTATTTATTTACATTTCAAATTTCATTCCTTTTCCTGGTTTCCCCTTCCACAAATTTACTATCCGTAGTGTCTCGCCGGCAAGAACGCGCACACACACACACACACACCAGAATCCTTCCGTATGAACACGTTTATTCCCAAAAACCAAAATGGTGGAAGAAGACCCCCAGCCCTGGGAAAGCACTCCTATATACCCTAGAGCGGTGTATTCACCTCTGATTGGCTGCTTACTCGTTGCGCGCCAAACGCCGTGGGATGGGCTTTAACTTTGGCGGGCTTTTACCATGGCACATGCGCAATTTACTTGTTTACTAGGAATAATTATGGCTGATAGCGCCACCTAGCGATGGCGGACTTTGCCAGCACCCGCTGCAGCTCCCAACACTCCCCCACCCCCATTTCATCACCCTAGCATTCCCCTATGCTGAGGCATCAAGCTTCTACAGGACCAAGGACCTCCCCTCCCATTGATGCCAGATAAGGCCATCCTCTGCTACATATGCAGCTGGAGCCATGGGTCCCTCCATATATACTCTTTGGTTGGTGGTTTAGTCCCTGGGAGCTCTGGCGGGTCTGGTTGGTTGATACTGTTTTTCTTCCTATGGGATTACAGTTCCCTTCAGCTCCTTCTGTCCTTTCCCTAACTCCTCCATTGGAATCTCCATACTAACATTACATTAAAACGTCTAAGAGTTCTGGTATCAGTTAAATCATCTGATGGAAATAAGCCCTAACTCGCATATTGTTTTCTTTCCATGTTTCCTATAAATCCTATCCTCATGTAATTGTTTATTGGTTAATTTTCATTAATAGTTTGTTATATATATATTTCCCAAATATGGAGCTAAATTCTAAATAGGACTGACTTAATCTGCTATTTCTCTTCTTTGTTCTTAAATCTAGTGTCCTCCCAAAACATAGCATAAAAAAAAAGAAGAAACCGCTCATAAATTTGGTGTCATACAAATTATTAATACAAAATTATCTTAAAATGTATTATATATACCAATTTTTGAAATATTGTTATATTAATAATATATTATTTGAAAATACATATAACACTTTAATTTTGCCTTAACTTTGTAAGCCAGGGTGTCTATTTAATGATCATTCAAGGTTATGTGAGTTTCTATCCTCTTTTTAAAAAGATCCAATAGAACTTAAGTGCAATTCAGGAGTGAGTCTCCATTACATTAATGTAGCACAAAATCCAATTTTTGGCAAAGTTCCCAGGCAATTGGGGTTACAAAGTCATCTTGTCCTCTACATTTTTGTATAATGGCAAAACCTGAATCATCATGATATATGGCAACATAGCTGAGAAGGTCAACCTCTTTCTCAAAGACACTTGATTACTTCCACTGTCAGCTGCCATATATCTGCTGCATAATCATTATATTAATTTTAAGGCAGGTTAAATCATGATGGGGCAACTGAAACCTCTCTAAACATGTCATACTAAAAGTGGACATAATATTCAAAGAGATACCACTTCATTAAGAGTTTAATTTAATAATTTCTTTGGGGTCTCAGTGACCTAAAGGATTGACTTAATTTGTAATACTATTTTCTTAACACATTTTATAGATTAAGATAATTTAAATATATTAGAATTTCATTCTACTTAATATTTAAATATTTCAAACTGTTCCTTTACTACACATTGTAACAAAGCAATACATCTGCTGTATTAGAACGATAGCTTATATCAGTCATGGCATTTGTTTAAAATTAGTAGTACGTCAAATGCCACAAATAACACCAAGAGCTTAGGCTCGGATCCAGTTGGATTAGGAGAGTACAAACTTTTAATTGATTGAAAAACAGTCATGTAGATTCATGAGCAAAGAAGAATCCTTAATGGAACTATCCAATGATATAGCAACACAGCTTGGAAAATAGATGTGTAATCAGTATAGTTATGCTAATTATTTTTACTTTGCTGCTGATAAGGTAAAGTAAAATGACAAAAGTAAGAAAGCCATTATGAATAAGGATATTTTGAATAACTGCATGTCATCTTTAGAATGTAAGCATAAAGAATGAAAAATTGAATGTGATGTTTCAAAAATTGAACCAATGAAATAACCAAAACCAAAAACACACACACACACAAAAAAAAAACCAGAGAGAGAGAAATGTAAGGCTTGTAGTATCACAAATCAAGCAAAAATTGTTTGGAAAGAAACAAAAAAACCCACAAGAACAATATATTTCATTCTAGTTAAAGTTTCTGTGAGGTAATTAAACATAGAATTAGTGGTAGTTCAAGAATCAGATTTTGAGAGGAGAAAATTTTCTTTTGTGGGTCACAAAGATAGAAAACATTAAGTGTATCTTAAAAAAAATGTACAGCATCCCTTATCAACCTTTTTGTAGCAGACAAGAACCCTAAAGAAGGAAAAGATGTTGAATTTGAAATTTCTATGGCTACAAAATTTAAAGTATATATATATATATATATATATATATATATATATATGTAAAATATTCAGAGACAGTTTTAGAAAACTCTTACTTATTCCTACATGTTAAGTAACTTTAATATGCTTACATTTTTACCCTGATCTTTAAGTTATCTTGGGCAAGATTATAAATATATTTTGAAACATGTCCTACATGAAGTGTATATAAATTATGTCTGTTCCCTAGAATGAATAGCAATGTGACAGCCCATTCAGAAGAGTTTGTTCATCTCCTTATCTATTGTGTCTAATTTATAGTATTTTTTTAAGGAATGGCAATAAGATGACTCATTCATAAGAGTCTGTTCTTCTCCCTGTGTGTATAATGTTTTAAAAGGATATTACTTTTGCAGCTGCTGTGTTACGTGTTTCCATAGAGGTGATTTATGGAGACGGTCTTGTTAATAACATGAACATAAGAGGCTAATTACAACTTTTGTATTTACTGTTGCACCTAGGTTTTCAAAGATGACATTAGCCTCTATCCTGCCCATAGTAAACATTTCTTTCTGTGAAGAATTTTTCGAAAGCTCCATTCACTCAATCTCTCTTCCCTCCTCAGAGCTTTGTCTTTTATTACCAATGGATAGGAAAGTCTTAGTGTCAGGTTCTGCTGATCATATTAATTCTGACTCCACGTGTTTGTGTGAACGTGAGTGCATGGTGGCACATTTGTAGGTGGAGCAGTGGAGGGCATGAGCAAAAGAGTGTTTGTCTTTGTATTTAGTGAGTAACATGGATCAGACGCTGATTTATATCTGACCCCTATGTATCTCCCTGTACCAATGATGAACCAAAGAATTAACATGGATTTTTCTTACCTTGGGTAGGATGTTGTTAATAGAGAAAAAAACGGTAATATTAGAGATCGTAAATAAGATTTTTTTAAAGCCTACAGCACCTGGTAGTCTCAGGTGGTCTCCCATCCAAGTACTAACCAGGCCCAACCCTGCTTAGCTTCCAAGATCAGACGAGATCGGGCGCGTTCAGGGTGGTATGACCATAGACCGTAAATAAGATTTACAAAGTTGTTTTCCAAAGATCTATCAGATTTAATTAATAGTAATCTATTCAATTAACATGATTTACCATCAAACCAAATGATGATTAATTAAATATCAAGAAATAAGTGATGGCAAGTGTTGCTGTATTTGCCCTGGCTCCGCTTGAGTTGTGGGAGAAGCAGGATTCTAACTTATAGGTTAAACATGACATGTCTAACTAGTCCCAATTAAAAATAAAATAAGGTTAACTGTGAAGTCTGTTCACTGTAATATTAAAAACCCATAGTAGAATAAATATAAATATTAGTTTTTATTTACTAAGATTATCTTGAATCCAGTGATTGAAAGCTAGGTGTGGCATGTACTCATGAGATCAGTTAGCAGCAGAGCAACGTTTTAGCATGATAAACTTTATTTTATAGTATGAAAATCAAGCCTAAGCATAAAACTGAAAATAGAAATCATTTATTGAAAGCATCAGACATCAAAATATCAATGCAGTCCTTTTAGAACACAAATTAGTTGGAAAACCATACTCGTTAGTAAATAATGATAAGAAACAAAACCCCAAACATAAGGCAACAGGATGCTTTGTCAAAATGTGGAGTCTATGCTCCTAAAATTTAAGAAAGGATTTTCTTTTTCTCTTTTTTTTGAAAAAAAATTATCCAATAAAAGAATTATGAATTATAAAGTCATTATGTTTTTTAAAACAATATAAAAATAATTGATAGATTATATTTTAGGATAAATGTTTTCAAAGGTATTTTTTTCAGTATATTGTGAACATGCTCAGCCATTACCGCCTCTAATCCCATTTTTATTGTGGTTCTGCTTGCTTGCTTTCTTCTTTCTTTCTTTCTTTCTTTCTTTCTTTCTTTCTTTCTTTCTTTCTTTATTATTTTTTATTATTATTTATTCTTTGGTTATTCAAAACAGGGTTTCTCTGTATAGCCTTGGCTGTCCTGGAACTCAGGACTCACTCTGTAGACCATGATGGCATCAAATTTAGAGATGCATCAGCCTCTGACTTCAAATGCTGGGATTCAAGGCATGGAACTTTTTATTTTTGTATTTTACTTTTTAGAACAAGTGAGAATGGCAATTTCTGCTTTCTATTTAAATAGCATGGCACAGCGAAGTGAACAGTCTTAAGACAATTTGTTCTTTGAGACTTTATTGTTATCAGCTGTCATTCTGGGAAAGTTACGTGATTTTTCAGGATAGCTTTACTGTCCTTAAAAGCAATTGCACATCAGATCTCCACATACACCCACAGTGTACAATCCTAACTAGCTCACTAACTCTGGATCCAATCGAACATGATTGACTATATGCCTGGACAACTCATGAGTTGTATAGACATGCATGGTCACAGTCTAAAACCACTCCTACCAAAGGACATTAATGTCTATTTTTTTCTTCCTGCTATTTTAAGGCAGTAACCATCTCCATTGTGATTATGTCTGTCTGGCACATGGTACCCACCAATACACCTTAGCCATTTTCTGAAGTCAAATGCTTATATGTTGCTGCAAATGTTTTCCTTTATAAGAATTAAACATTGGGTATAGTTTCTTTTCACAGCAGTATAAGTTGATTCCAGGAAAGGGGACTTTCTGTGATAAGCCTGGCATGCTTTTGTTTGAAGGAATGTGGATTTGGGGATTTGGGAAATCAGTTGAATATTATAAGTGGGGCTTAATGGGCCATCCTATTAGGAATATGGTAAGACATGGAGCAGGAACATGAGCTGAGAGTTCTGCATCTTGATTTGACAGCAGCCAGGAGAAACTGTGCTCCAGGCAGCTAGGAGAGTTTCTTCTAACAAGGCCATACCTACTCCAAGAAGGCCACACCTCCTAACAGTGCCACTCCCTGGGCCAAGCAAGCAACCATACCACCTCTGCCACATGGAAGTGGATTAAAAGGAAAGACAACAATCCTGTATAATGCTACATGATTATTGGTATTATTAATATATTTGAAATGATGGATAGGGTGAAAAATATGTGCTCAAGACATATATGCAAATATTGTTTTCACTATTTCCTAAATGGTAAGATTTCCACAAGCATATGTTTGCTTATTAAGAACTGCATGTGGAAATTACTGATCCAGATACAGGTAAAGACTCCAGGAGAATGATTTGACAAGAAAAGCAAGTCCAAGGTAAAAATGCCAAACTGAGCATAAGAATGCAAGCAAGGGCTTGAGAGCACAGAGAAAGAAGAAGAAGAAGAAGAAGAAGAAGAAGAAGAAGAAGAAGAAGAAGAAGAAGAAGAGGAGGAGGAGGAGGAGGAGGAGGAGGAGAAACAGGAGGAGGAGAAGGAGGAGAAAGAGGAGCAAGAGGAGGAGGAGGAGGAGGAGGAGGAATAGATGATCAGAGCAAACTCTTTAATTAATTAAACTGCTATTTGCATTTGTTTGGATATTTTAAATTATTTTGGTCATAGTGCCATGATTTGTGTTTTGATGGAAATTAAAGAACCTTCTCTATGCTAAATGAACTCATTTTGATCTGGACTCTGCAGAGAAATCAAAGGCTGGTGACGTGAGCAGTTCACTAAGGAATGCAGCCCAATTTTATAGCCAGATGTGAATTTGCAAAACTCTGCACCTGCTGCTCTCTTATTGAACATGACATGGAATTGCACAGAATTCCATCTAAGTCTCGAAAGCAGTATACCATGGCTGACATCTGGGTTACACAAGTGTCCAAACCAATTGTGAAATACAGCTTCTTGATGCAGAAGGTGAGTATAAGGAGATCCATCTTATTGGTTACCTGAGAAACAGAGATGACATGGAGGCATGAATTGGGTGCATTTTGTTCTTCATTACATGCCCAAAATATAACCCAAAAGTGCAAGGAAATGTTATTTGTTGTTATTATTTTCTTCTGAGGCTTAAATGAATCTCTGTAAACCAGTGAACCAAATATTATACCAAGTCCATATAAATATCATTACAGGGATTGAAAGCAGAACAACTTGAAGTTATTAATATGCTTCATTTATGTTTTCCAAACATCAAGTAGCACCTTTCTTCATAAAGCAGAAAGAGTCGGGATGTACTGAGCATAAGGGTTATTGTTATTGACAGATAAAGCCTAAGAAGACTAGAAACAAGCACAAAAAAATGGATTGCTCATTTCAAAGTTGTGACCTCTGTAAGTTGTGGTCTGCCTAGAGACAGACAGGAAAGCATGTAGCTAACATCAAGCTACTTTTAAAATCCTTGTCTTGTTTTTGTTAAAACCCTTGGTCTTTTTTTGGAAGAATTCCCTAAAACTTTCCCATATTGATAAACTCTTCACCTAGTGTCACATTTAAGCACACTGAAAGACAGACTATAATTGGGCTATAAATTATTCTCACTTAAAATATGATAGGCATTTGAAGCATGAATGGTCGAACACATTTCTGAGTGAAGATAACAGATGTTTATTTGAACTCTCTAAACTAAATTTATCATGATGTCAATAAAGCAATTACAGTGCATTCCACAGACCAAGCACCTTTTATTTTACACACACTATGCATTCTATCTTTCTTTCCAAACACATAACCCAAAATTTTACTGCTAACTTATGAATATACATGGAGGCAGCTTGAGATTTCAGCTAGTAAAGTAAATTATTATTTGTGTGTACCTTATTTTCAAAAGGAATTCCTGAAGTACAAATTTCTTCAATGTAGATGCAGATTCCAAATGAAATTATTGTTATACTTCTCTAAAGATAGTATCTGGCAGAATTGCTGAAAACATAACACTTGTCCTTTGCCTAAATTATATACATTTTACTTGATATCTGATTTTTATTTTAATATTTGATGACCTAA
The DNA here is from genome assembly GCF_004785775.1 of Grammomys surdaster. Taxonomy (NCBI): domain Eukaryota; kingdom Metazoa; phylum Chordata; class Mammalia; order Rodentia; family Muridae; genus Grammomys; species Grammomys surdaster. The sequence goes on from NW_021604567.1 coordinate 5,620,189, forward strand.
AAATGATGCTAACTATATTTAAAAGTGTACAAATGAATTAATTTCTGCACACTTGTACTTTTTTTTGTTTAAATAGAATCAGAGCATGTAAACAGCTTACCCAAAGCTATGTAATTAGAAAATGAGAGAAAAAAACTCTTTGTTTTACACTTGATATCTCCTCTTATTTAGGTTGTATTTTAATTTCTTAAAGAGCAAAGATCTACCAACAAATTATTTCAGCATTTTGATATAACATTTGGTAACAAAAGCACATGTCTGAATAAAAAGATGTTGATTTCCTCTACTCTGACTATAGAGAGGAAGACACTGGAAACTATATGAATGAGGTTGAATATTATTCCTAGAAGTTAAATGTGAAGGTTCAAACTAATAACATTCAGTAACATAATAGTGGTGAAATTGTACATCTCCGGTTTTTCAAAGGTTGAAATGCATAGAAATCACAAGAAGTCATATGTGTGTTGATGCCTGACTGCATAACTACTACCTAACATTTTGGAGAGAGAAATCTTATCAAATAAACTGGTGCCATTTGAAACACCTTGTCCTTTGAAAGCTGAACTGGGGTCTAGTTCTTCATACAGGAAACAGAGAATATACAATTGTGTGCTAACAGAAAACCTTTCTAGTAGAAACTGCTCTTGTCATTTGAAAAACCAGAGACAATCCTTGAGAATGCTGGTAGCTCTTCTTTGAGCCAGTTTGAGCATAGCTTGGTATCATTTTTAGGTCATCAAATATTAAAATAAAAATCAGATACATGCACAAATATATAAGTAAATCAGCACATGCACAAATATATAAGTAAAAGCTGCGAAGTCTGTTTTAGTGTATGTGTTTGTGTGTGTGTGTATGTGTGTGTGTATGTGTGTATTTGATCATAAAGCTGACCACTCAGGATTACACAACCAATAATGAAGAGCATATATAGGCAAAGCTATGCCCAGCAGTCATTAGTTGCCTGCAATTCTTTGTTTAGGGCTAGGACCCGGCAGCATTTTCTCCCTTCCACGTTAGTATATTTATTGATATTTCCATTGTTCTTTATATTGTTTATGCAGCTATTTCTAGAAGAGATGTTTATTGCAGACTTCTTGTTTTTCTGGCTATTATAATAATTTCACTCCCTTTTTCTGCAATGTTCCTTGTCTTATAACTGTTTCCCAAACACTATTAAAGAAAAATAGTCAAAAGCTCATGCATTTATCTGTAAGGAGATCCAATTTTTCCATTTCACATAATTCTCATGCTACAATGTTTATCATTTGCTTTACTGTGCTTCTAAGACATCTCAAATATTTTATCTATACTTGGCAGAAAGGAGTGAATAT
>NW_021604567.1:5621532-5639193 GCF_004785775.1 Grammomys surdaster
AGACATCTCAAATATTTTATCTATACTTGGCAGAAAGGAGTGAATATAGGAAGAATTTGAATGTAAAGTACAGTTCATTAGACCTTCTGGTGGTCATATGCTCTATTCTATCCATAAATAAACAGTTTCTGTCAGTACGAGAAATGTTCTAGGTTCAGGACTAGTCAGAACATTTCCATGATTTTGTTCACTTATCCCACAGGTTGGCTGTGCTGTATAATTTTATTTTAAGTAATTTTCTTATGACCACAAAGTTGGAAATTAACTGAACATACATTGTTAATAAATAATAGAAAATATCATAAACCCTGTTGATGGTACTTTGAAATGGGACATGTCAGGCAGCTTGGAATTACACAACAAAATTGGACATAAACATAATTAACAAGTGATTCCACTCCTACCTATGTATTTAAGGTTGTTTTGTACATTATATTAAAAGAACACATTCCAAAACACTCACATAAACTTTGCTTTTTTTGTACAAAAGAGTTAGAAATTTCCTCAAAAATTAAATTCCAGGTTCAGTGAGAAGTCCTCTGTTATATATCTTTTGAAAAGAATCATTAGAATGAAAATATATTACCAAGAAGATTTATTAGAGAGGCTTATAATGTATGTTCTGAGTTTTCAACATTGGTTGCTTAGATACTAGAAAGACTGGGGTATTCAGCAGTCCCAATACCTTCATAAGCTTGCTCTGAAGCATTCCCTTTTGTGATAGCAGATTCAATCAGGTTGAAAGCCAAGGTTAAGTGTCACTTGTACTAATGTATAGGCTTTACTTAAGGCTGAAACCCACATGGAGTAGTTGCAGTGCTCTTCTCAGTGACTAGTAGCTGTGAATTTCTAACTACTAAATGTGTTGTTTATTTTTCTAGGAATTATCCATTAATAATATAGAAGTTATATTATTATAAAAATACGGAAGTTAATTGTGGTATGTTGCTGAGTCTGGCTTGGCCATGTAAGGAGTGTTTGACATGGTTCCCCTCTCCTAAAACAGAGCCAGCAGAATGGGTCTCTCCATTAGTGTTGGTGGTTGCTGTGGAGTTAAGGCTTGTTTATATGTTTTGCTTTATGTCCCTCCTTCAGGGGAATGTCCTCACTGCTAGGATTAATGACTCTGTGATAATAGGAGACAGCATGAGTCTGGGAGGAAAGGGTTTGACTAATGTCTCAGAAAAATGAGAAATGCTGAGACCTTTAGGACAGCCCTTAAGGATGTGGGAAAAAATTGAAAATAAAAGTTCCAAAATATATAATTTTTCAACTATGTAAAATGTAAGAATGAAATATGAATTGTATAAGGTTCTTTGCAGACCTAAAACAACAGAAGCAGCTGCGCTGTGAGCCAGCTTTTCAGAAAAATACAAAGGCAGGCAGTTAAAAAAAAATGAAGGCAGATTTGGTAGTTCAATGTCAGCCTGGGACAGAGCTGGATTGGGCCCAAGTTTGGTGGAAATGGTAATCTCAGCATGGGGTTCCTCCCAGCTAGATTATTGTCTGTGCTTAATAAAGGCAAGCAGATCTTTGAATGCTTTTGTGATGTTAAAAAAATCTGATCACTGTCTACTTTTAAGAAACGGGGCAAGGGGTGGGGAGAGTCATGGGATGCTGACTCATGGGTAACCAAAAGGGAATCTGGGTTAATGACTAAATTGAAATGTAAGTAAAAGACTGTACTTTTCATTGACAAGAAATGAGCTACCCAGAAAGTGTTTAGAATAACAAGAGAAAGCTTTCTTGAGCAGAAGTGGAAAGAGAAAGAGAAACCAAGAGACAGACAGACAGAGTGGGGCAATCTGGAAAGCTGTGTTAAGCAGAACATAGACCTTTAGTTTATAACCCAGAATTTGACTTCAAGTTATTTGTTTCGCCACACCTAGACACGACTTCTCTCAAAAACCTTTCTCCAAGTTGAGGCTGGTCCTTGGCAGTGTAGCTTTAAAAATAGATGAAAAACACTTTTTGTAATCAGAGACCCCATAGTCATAAGCCTCAATTTAAATGGGTCATTAAAATGTAATGGGCAAACTAAATGATATATATGTATTTAAGGATATAATGTTGTATGAAATTATATTAAGTTAAAAGCAAATAATTATGTATATGATATATATGGATATGCCTTATATCTATATATACTAAAACCTAAATAAACATACCTCAAAAAAAGCCATTTTAACATGGATTAGGGGAGTTATAGTCAACCAATGACCTACAAGCAGAAATATAGTGGAAACAGTCAGACTTCTCCAGAGGGGCACTGCCTGATAGGTTTTGCTCCCAATGGTAGGCCCTAAATATGTGTTCATACAACCAACACTAAAAGGACTTGGGAGATTATTAGAAACCATGATTAAGAAGTATTTGTTCAAACTGAACTCGAAAAGAGATTTGATTAAATTTCTCCCTTCAGCTCTCAGAAAATTGTGTGGAAGAAAAAATAGAAAGTCTGTAAAAGCCAGAATCAAGGCCATCTAGACTATTGACCATATGAACTCACAGAGATGGAACAGCAGACACAGGGCCCATAAGGTTCCGAACTGGTGGGGGTTTTAAAGCTGACAGAAGTGGATATATGATCCCATCCTTAACACAGTATTGCTAACTGACAGTTTGTAAGTAACTGACCCACCATTGCTTACCTATACCCCTGATAGGACAAGCTTCCTTGTCTCAAGTGTTTAGACCTTGTGGAACAGAGAATCAAAAAGAGAAGTTATAATGACCATTGTTCAGATTCAATCATGGGCTGGTTTAGAAATCAATCCAATATTGGAAATAACAGTCTTCATCTGGAAATCTGGTTCTGGATATTTTCAGAGACATACGGTTTGCAGCCGTTCTCTATGTTAGTAAGAAATAAAGTTGAGGCAGGATCTGGATTTCAAACAGGTGCTAGCACATGTGTTAAGGCTCTTTTAATTGTCAAGTTAAAATTATTTTGGTTTCTTCTACAGTAATTAATGTAAGTTGCGCTGATTGTACACCTTTTAATTGTGTTTGTGTTTTGAAATAGTGAATGTCAGTTACAGAGGTCTTTTGTTTTGTTTGGTTTGGTTTGTTGTTGGTTTTTTTTTTTTTTTGTTTTAGTGCCCTGAGTATCACAGAATCTTGGTATTCTGAAAGTATCCCGCAAGTACTGGAAGAAATGAATCAGGCTTTTAGCAAAAGCAAGAGGGTAGTGGGCTTGATTATTGCTGTTATAACAGCTTTATTTATAGTAATTGTTAGCACTACTGCTTCTACAATTGCGTTGACACATGAAGTTAAGACAGATACTTTTGTTAATAATTTAGCAAAAAAATGTTACTAATGTGTTGAGTATACAAGAGGATTTAGATAGACATTTGGAAGAAAGGATTGATGCTCTTTATCCTACTCAAATTATTAGAAGGAGCTTCAGAATTTAAGGGTAAGGAGCCGTCTCGAGTGTCATGCCAAATATCATTGGATGAATGTTAGTTCTAAAATTTATAGTGGGAGTCACTATAATTAGGAAAAATTTAAGGACTCTTGCAGTGTATTTGGCATTATTCTAACACCTCTCTGGATGTTTTATCTTTACATAGTGAGCTTATGAATGCCAAGAATGCTGCTTTTCTGAGTGTTGATGTGGTAGATATTGCTGATAAAATTACTCATGGCCTGGGGTCAGTATTTCTATTTTGACCAAGCTTCAAGAATGGCAACTATAACTTGATCATGCTAGCCTTTTTTGTCCTAGGAGTATTTTTATTACTGCCCATTGTGTTGAAGCTTGTCTTTAACAACATCAACATGTTGGCAGCTAAAGTACATGGCTTGAACCTGAAAATGGACCACCACACAGACTTATTAAATTAACAGGCTGGCAAGCAAACTCGAGTAAGATTCTGTACAGAGCCTTATCAACCTAATGCAGAAGTGCATTGCCTTTGGCAATGCATTTTCCATGACAGGTAAGGAAGGCATTCTTGTGAGAATGACCTAAGACAGGGTCAGTCTTATTAATGAAATAAAAAAGGGGAAGAGGTGGAGAGCCTTTGGGGCTGCTTGACAAGAATCTGACATGGGCCACAGACCAGGAAATTGGTTTCAGGCAGGAATCTGTCATTAGGCTAGAACAATGAAGTAATTTCAGGCAGGAATCTAAATCTTAGGCTAGAACACAGAAGTAATTTCAGGCAGGGAATCTAAATTTTGGGCTAGAACAAGGAATCAGGCTTCAGACATCTCCTTTGGGCTAGGACAGGGAAATTGGCTCAGATATTTTGGTCATCCTACTAAGTCCTTAGAAAAAGTGATCATGGGAGTGTTCTCAGAATATTGCTTATTGCCTTGCTTGTTCTTTGCCTATTTGTGTTTATTGTCTTGCTTGTTCCTTAAATATTAGCACCTATTGTATTGCTAGTCCCTCAACCTAGAAATGACCTGAATACTTGCATGTAATTCAAATGGTATAAAAGTAAAAAGGAGGAGGGGGGATGGGATAGGAGGTTCTAGGGAGGAGAAATGGAGAAAGGGGATGAAATCTGAAATGTAAATAAATAAAATATCCAATTAAAAAAAAAGAGTAGGCTCCATTTTTTAATTGTTGATGTTAGTTCCTGAGCTCTTGGTGTTCTATTCAGGAAGTTGTCTTCTATACCAATGTGTTCAAAGCTATTCCTTGCTTTCTTGTCTGTTAGACTTAGTTTATCTAGTTTTATGTTGAGGATTTTTTATCCACATAATTAATATCAATCTATTTGCACTCTTTCACATGCAGACATCCAGTTAGACCAGAAGCAATAGACTGAGGAAAATTCTTGAATATATTGATGCAGAAGAAAACTTCCTGATTAGAAAAATGGCTCAGACACTAAGACTAACAATTAATAAATGGAACCTCATGATGCTGAAAAGCTTTTGTAAGGCAAAGGACACCATTAGTAGGACAAAATTGCAGCCAAAGAATCTTAAGAGGTCTTCATCAACTCTATATCCAACAAAGGGTTATCATTCAAAATGTATAAAGAACTCCAGAAAAACCAACAGACCAAATAACTCAATTAAAATGGGGTATAGATCTAAACAGAGAAATCTAAACAGGGGATTCTCAAATGGTTAACAAGCACCTAAAGAAATGTTCAATATCCTTAATCACAAGGAAAATGCAAATCAAGATGACTCTGAGATTCCATCTTATATCTATCAAAATGGCTAAGATCAGAACTCAAATGATAGCACATGCTTGTGAGGATGAACAGCAGGGAGAAGATTCCCCCACTAATAGTGGGAATACAAACTTGAACAATTACTTTGGAAATCAATCTAGAGGTTCTTGGTCCAGCATGGCTAGGTAAGGGGAGGTGTGACACAGTTCCTGCCCTGGATCATTACTAGGTGTGGATCTCTGTTTGTGATTATGGGAGCTGCTGCTCTGAAGCTGATCTGCTGTCTGTTTTATTTTACTTTCAATCTCCCTTTCTGGGGAATATACCTTCCCCCACCATTCAGAGCTAATCACTCCATAATAAATGAAATAGATGCAGTTCTCAGGAATGAAGTATGGAAGTGGTCATTAAGCTGGAGGGGACAAGGAACAAATCTCCCCAAGGGAGGATACTTAAATCTCAGTTCAGCAAAGAAAATAGATATCTGAAGTTGATGCAGAAAAGGAAATGAGTAGGAGAAGGGGTGAGGGAGGGGAACAGAACTGGAGACCAGCTGTGGGCAGAGCAATTGGGGAAGGGCTGAGAGAGATAATAGAAATCTATTGGGGCATCTGTGGTAAGGGGGAGACTCCAAGGAGCCAATGGGTGTGGCCCTATCAGAGATTCTCCTAGCAGCAAGGGATATGGAACCCCAAGTAGCCTCCTCCTATACTCAGGTCGGACTCCCAGAGGAGTGAAGGGGACACAAACAAACCTATAAAATCTTAGACCCAAAATTTTCCCTGCCTACATGATGTCCAGGGATAAAGTTAGAGCAGAGACTAAGGGAAGGGCCAACCAATGACTGGCTCAATTTCATACCTATCCTACGGGAGAAAGTCCGTCCCTAACACTATTAATGGCACTGTAGTACGCTTGTAGACAGTCTAGCATAATTGTTTTTGGAGAGGCTTCATCAAGCAGCTAATGGAAACAGATATAAGGATCCACAGCCAAACAATAGACAGAACTCACGGAAACTTATGAAAGAGTTGAGGGAAGGATTACTGGAGCAGGAGAGGTCAAGAACACCACAAGAAGACCTACAGAGTAAGCTAACCTGGGCCCACGGGGGCTCACAGAAACAACTACCAACAAAAGAGCATGCATAGCCTGGATCTAGGCTCTCTACAAAATGTGTAGCAGATGTGCAGCTTGTTCTTCATGTGGGTTCCCAAACAATTGGAGTAGAGATTGCCTCTGACTCTGTTGCCTGCCTCTGGATCCCTTTCCCACAGCTGGGCTTCTTTGTCTGGCCTCCCTGGGAAAGGATGAGCTTAGTCCTGCAGGGAGTGATTGATTTGTCAGGGTGTGTTGGTAACTATGGGGAGTCCCCTTCTACTCAGAAGGGGAAGTGGGGGAAGGAGAGTGAGGGTGGACTGGGAGGAGAGGGTAGAGAGGGGCTGCAGTCAGACTATAAGTGAATAAATAAATGAAGGAAAAAGAAGGAAAGTCCAATGCCCAGCAGCATATGTCAACACAAAGGAAACTCAGGGGCATCTTGGGAGTTTCCTTGTCTCACAATGTTAAGTCAAGGCATTTTTTTTTTCTTTAACCTCATGATCCTTTGAGTATACTTTACAGCTTCTCTTTTGTATTTTTAAGGAATTACCATGTGTCCTTTTTTCCTATGTTTGTTCTTTAGCTCTTTGTCTTATTTATTTCTTTTGTTCTATTCCAGTTTTGTTTTATCTTATTTTATCTTTATTTTATTATTTCATAGATACCTGATTATTTTCTGATAGGAAACAGAAAGGGGTTAGTACCAGGTAGAAGGAGAGGTAAGGTGGAACTAGAAGGAGAAGGGGAGGGAAAGCCACAATTAGAAAATATTGTATAAAAAGAAACTTTAACATTTGCATGTAATTAAAATGGTATAAAACCACGAGACTCAAGATGGGGTTGTTACTTTATACAGGGTGTTTCCAAAACCCATCTCCACCCAACCTAAAAGGGGAGACTTCTGCCCCTAGACCAAGCAGAGAGGGGCCACCCAGAACCCCCTCTGACAGGCGATCTGAATTCTTGCTTAGGCTGCGAGGCTAAGCACTGCAAGGGAATATAAATAAAAGCTAAAATTATCTATCTGGGTTCCCTGAGGGACAAGCCTGACTGCATAGGGGTTGATGTCAAAAATATCCCCTCTCCAGGAAAAAGACATCGGGATGGGTATGACCCTCATGCCTCACTGGACAACAACAGGGGGAATGGATCCATTGCAAGGTCCCCTTCAATTACTGGAGGTCAGGCCTCTATCCCCACCTTCACAAGATTAGAATTGGCACAGCCCTTTTATACTTAGAGAAGGAAGGAGATGTCAGGGGCAGCCCTGCTTACATACTGAAGGCCTAAAATCAGTCATAGGCCTAAAATCAGCAATAGGCCTGTCATACATGTATACTAACACCAAGTCTTGGGTCTCAGTGGAAAAACATTGAAACAGATGGCTATAAGCTAATGTAAACAGGCAGCTTTTGTGGAAATCTACAAGCCTGAGTAGTCATAGACCTTGTAAATAGGTAGCCTAGGCAGACAATTCCAACTTAGGTAAGGACAAGTGAATTATAGGCAGAGTCATAGTGACCTGTTCCCTGAACCTTCACCCAGCTGTTACCCAGTTCTGAAAGATATCTGTACTCCCTCTGAACACCCATGGTCTGGTGTCATCCCCTTCCCCACTTCCTGCGTTTTTGTATTTATAACCCCTGTGTGAATGAAATACGATTTGAGAAAAAATAAATTATAAAAAAAATGGTAAAGAAGCAGATTGGGAAAAAATTAAAAAAAAAAATAAAGAACAACAACAATAAAAAAAAAAACCAAGCTATTTTTTTCAAATTGTCCAAATTGTCAAGTTAGACTTCTAACCATGAGTACTTATTGTACTATATTTTAATAATAATTTATACTTTTATTAGCTAATCTTTTATACATCTAATTCTACAAAATTTTTAAAAGTGAGATGATATCCTGATAAAATATAATGACTAAATTATGTCTAAGATTTCACATTACCTTGAGAGCTTATGCAGTAATTGGCTATAAGCTAATGTAAACAGGCAGCTTTTGTGGAAATCTACAAGCCTGAGTAGTCATAGACCTTGTAAATAGGTAGCCTAGGCAGACAATTCCAACTTAGGTAAGGACAAGTGAATTATAGGCAGAGTCATAGTGACCTGTTCCCTGAACCTTCACCCAGCTGAAGGTTCACTATAGGTTTCTCACTATTTCCAACAAGAATTCACAAAGACAGCGTGACCTATTAACCATGATCTAGCATAAGCTTACCAAACTGATTTGGAATTAAACTTTTTTTTTCAATTCTAATGCAATTTGCCTAAAACAGATGGATCATAAGCCACAATTTTAAACTGCAGAGTCTGAAAAGGAAAATAAAGTAAGTCACTGACGTGCAATGTAAATGTATATATGTGTGTATGTCTCTCTGTGTATATGTGTGTGTATTAGTTATATTGGCAAGCAAGAAAATGATTCAATGCAACATGTACATAATCATGACTCTTTTATGGAACAGAAGAGATAAACATATTTTGTGACTTTCTGGTCTATTTCTATTTATTACATTAGACTGTATTTATTTTAGGATATTTTATTCAATATAGTTATGATGTTAAAAATTATATAACCCTCACATGTATAATATCATATATCATCTGTATGGAATAAAAAATGTGGAGTTTTGTCTCTGTTTATAATAATAAAGCTTGGAAAATGAAAGTAGTATATCTAAGTTCACATTATTATTGTTAGTGTCAAGATCATTTGAATATTTTATATCTTAAGGAGGATGTATAAGCATAATTTCCTTGTTATACCTTGGTTAAAGTTCAAAAAATTGTTTCAGAAATCATTTGTCAATTGTTCATAGAGAGCAAAGCATCATAATAATTTTGAAGTCAACTGGAATAAATGAGGTTTATGAAAGAGAACCAGTGCTCTGAGTTCTCAGAAATGCTGAAATTAGATATCTTGGTGGCTAAAATAGAATATGTATAGATTGTCTTTTTACGTAAAATTATCTTTAGTATGTACTTTATATTGTATAATATTTACAGTTTGATATTTAACACACACACACACACATGCAAGGATACTGTAAATTGGGAATGTATTTTGGATACCTCTGGAATTACATGCTAAAAATTGAACCTGGTGTGTTGGCTCAGGCCTGTAATCCCACCACAGGAAGAACTGATATAGGAGGATTAGGTTACCCTTACTTATACAGTCATTGCAAGTCCATTCTTGGCTATTAGCCATCTTTAAAAAACAATTAAACAAAATTGGACATGGAGTTTAGCATCCTGAAGGTTCTATTTATAATAGTTATCTTGCATTACACTCAGAGATTAGAATTATGCCGAAAGGTCTGAGAGATCGATCTTTGGAAAAGTGGTGTATAACTGTAAAATCAGAGTGAATTTAATTAGAGTGTGCAGAGGGAAGATACACAGTTCTTCAGAGTAGCTCTTTTGGAGTTTAACACTAATGGAGACTTTCTTCACATTTTAAAAATTATTCAATTGTAGAAGGATAATTCTTGGTATATATTGAAGGTAAAGTCTTTGCTATCTTTAAGTATCTAAAACTGATTTTTGAAATAAAAACATGATATAGTATTCAAATATTATGAGTTATAAATATGATATCTCTCAACACAGCATCATGCTTATTGCACTTTTATCATTATATGGATAGACCTGTTATTGGTTCATTTTTATATATAATCCAGGAGTCTTGATTGTGATCGATACTCCATTCTAACTTTCTAACTATTCGACTGGAACTCAGCTGAGAATCCAGAAGGTGCTGGGCTGTTAGAATTCACTATGTCATGTCTACCTTATGCAGCCTGTTTTTCACCTCTGTGAATTCACCTCCTGCTGTGGTTGCAACCAAGTGTAGGAAGAACATGAATTATGGAGAAACATGGAAGCGGTTCAGTCCTTATTCAAATTCCCTTCATGTCAGCTGGGCTTCTGTTAATTTAGGAGAATGACTAGAAATCAGAGCAAATGTGGGAACCTCGGCCACATCTAAATTAAAAACTGAATTGAAAAAAAAAAACTAGCTCAAGCTCTTAGAAGTGACTGTATTAGAAGTTAACAATAAAATGGCATTTTATGCTCCAGAATGAGAGACACTTAGAACATAAAGGAATATAAAAAAACAGTGAATGAAATGACCTGTTTCTTTGCCTAATTAAATAAGAAGAAAACAGAGACAATGTAAAGGGAAAACCCTATAGAATCGTTTCTATCGTGTTCTGACTTTTTACTACCATTCAAAAAGATCAAATGCTAAGATTTGTAAGAAACACAACTCATTCCCAGGCCAACTGTATCATTAAGTAAGAACGGAGGATGCTCTAGCCTCTTCTCCTCCTCTTCTTCCTTTCAGCCTCCCTCCTCATTTTTATCACTTTTAGTATCTATACTTTTCTTTTAAGTACTATTTGCTTTTTCTGGTTTAATTAGAATCAAAGCTAATTGTAGAACATTTTAAAAACCTGTCCTTAATGTAATTTTTAATAAAGTATATTCTGCCTTTCCTTTTGATGACAATAATTACATATATTACTTGTATACATTTGAAATAATAGTCTTTTTTTTCAGCAATGATACAACTTATTTTTCTCATGAGGTTTAACGTAGACTTTGCTCATTTGGAAGTTTGTAATGTCTAGAATTATAAATCACAATGTTAGTGTACCTCAGTTGGTTTACATGTTTACATTTAATATGTATATTAGAATTCAAAAGCTTTAGAAAGCAATGAGATGATGCAACTGCACAGATTTTACTTGTTCTTCATTTTCTAAGCTAATGTATGTCACTGAAAAGAAAGGATCTTCGTTCAGAGAAAGCATTAAATGATATCTTAGACAATGTCATAGTGCTTTACATGAAGACTTTGATTAGACAAACTGAACAAGAACTGAGAAATGTATTCATGATAATAAAAAATGCATCATTATTTAATTAGAAAGGCAAATAATTTTTGCCTATTTCAGGTTGTGAATTTCTTTTGCTAGTAAAGAAGGAACGACATATTAATATCAGAATCAAATTTTGGCAAAACGCTATTTGTTATGATCCCGAATTCATTCTCTGACTGTAACCTGCTAAACTTGTGCTTTTTCAGTTTAATATATAACGTACCTTGGAAGAATTTTACCAATTCCTGTTACTGAATTTTATCTTCATCTTCAAATTCTTTACTTTCACTTCTCACCACAAGGCTTTCTCAATTGCTTCCTACATGTTTGTGGAATTTTATGGACAACAGTTTTCAGTTAATTGTGTTAATCATTCCGTCATATGGACTAGATCACGTATTATATTTGGCTTATTATTTTACATTGGCTTCTCCAATTCACCTCAAGGCTGAATATATACTGAATTCCATCATAGGCTAAGCAACATGCATCTATCTGCCTTTAAGTTCTGCATCTGGTCATCATCTGCTGGCCTCAAGGTGGCCTCTCGATGCTTGCCCCTCCTTTTATAATGTTTGAGTACCAGATCCTGTTTTACATATCTGTTTAGATATTATATCTCCAAAGAGCCTCCCACAAATTATCAGCGCATTTATATCCCTTCTAAATATTACCATATTAACTAGGCATATCCAAACCATCACACATAAAATATACATAAAATTGTAATTGCTTGTATAATTAGGTTTGCTCTGATTGAATACTAGGTATCTAGAAATAAAGAATTATAACTTTCATTCACATGTCCTTGAAAGATAGTTTGTGAGCTACAAATGTGAACTACATACTTTACTCTGGTAATGTATGTTTATAGAAATTAAAAAATTGAGTTGAAAAATGATGTTGTATCATTTTGCCTAATAATCTAATAGATAATACAAAAAATATTTGGATTTTGAAAAAAATATTCACATGTGCTGTGCATTTAAGTAATCTTTTATGTTTAAAGACATTTTGTAAATCTTATAATTAAAATTTTAATTCATTTTATGTGTGCATATCTGTGTATGATATGAGTTGGATGTACAGATTTCACGGCAAGAACAGCATGGCATACTCACTTCGGAATTCCCATAATTTGGACTCTATAATAGACTCTCAGGTAGGTAATCAGGTGGTGAGCATCCTTACCTGCTGAGTCACCCCTCCAGCCTCTATATTTAAGCTTTGGTATTCACAAATTATATTAACATTTTAACCACTTACTGTCTTCTCTGAACCAGTAATTCTAGTTTTGTTTCAGATACTTAGATATGTTAATAATAGGTTTGTAATTTTACTCACTCTGACCGCTCTTCTTGGATTAACTTCTTCATAAGCTTTCTTCAAAAATTATCAAAATGTGTTGATTGGAATCCATTTCCTTAAGAACCATATGATAAATTTAAAGAGATTATAGAGCTGCAACACAAATTTTCTAACCTGCCCCTATGTTAAAAAAAAATGTGTTTTTCTGTATGGTAGAATTCATTACTCACAAATAGATTCTCAAAGGAGCTAAGCAACAGTTTTCAACACGGTAGAATTGGCTGTTAGCTCAAACATCCCTCCACTGACTTGATAGTGAAGTTTTACTCTGATTCCTAGGAAATATCTTAGGTCTAGTCTCAGAAACACTGATTAAGCACTGTAGCCATTGCAAAGCTGTTTTATTTGCTTTTACAGTATTACTTATCATCTTTCACTGGAGGTGGTGAAGGAGACATGAGCATATTTGGTATATCCTCTGTTTGCTTCCCTGTTGCCACCGTTATAATCACAGCACTAAAGTTTGGTAAGACAGCTTTGTTTTTTCTGTTCCAGTGCCAATAGATTTTTTTTTAATCACTGGTAGAAAGTGGGGCACTCACAGACATCGATGTACTATGTGTAGTATTTCACTCAATACTTTCTGCTCCAAGTTTCTTGTGTTTTACATGTGGCAATGTCCATTTTTCCTTTGTTAACCTCTTTGAATCAGACCTTTTATAGTCACATAAGTGTTAGGAGCATAACAATTGCATTCTAGAGTATTCTTTTCTAAGCTCTCTTAGTGTAAGAAGGGAGAGTAGAAAAATCATTCACCATGTAGAATCAATATAAAAGAAAAAAAGTTCTTACTTCTTGTCTAGAGAAGTCAAGACGGTATGTTGAGATATATGAATGTTGGTTTGGATTATCCAGTCTTATGTTGGAATTTTTCTCCCTCATATATTTTTCTCCCATTTTTATATATTTAAAATCAAAATATAATTACATCATTTTTTTTGGCCATTCTCCTTCCTCCAACCCCTTTCAAATTCTTTACCTCCAATTCCTCTGATTCTCCCGCACTCTCAAATTGACAGCCTGTATTTTTTGATCATTGTTGACACACTGTGGTGATTTAAGTGAGTATTGCCCTTATAGACTCAGGTATTTGCAGGGCTAGTCCACAGATGGTGAATTATTTGGTGATGTGGCTATGTTAGGTTAGGCATGGCCAGTTGGGGATGCTTGTCCCTGGTTGTTAACTGCAACATTCTAAAATATAACACAAGGCCCAGGGTCTCTCTGCCTACATTGCTGGAAATGTAAGACACTAATCTCATGATTCAATTACATGATTTCACATGGTATGAACATATTGTTCACTATCTGTGAGGCATACATGTATATGTATGTTCTCATTCCCCAAGTGCATAACCTGAAGTTTTTGGGTTTTTTTTTTTTGTTTTTTGTTTTGTTTGTTTGTTTGTGTGTTATTTGTTTGCATGATATTCCAAAGCCATGGTTTCTAGAATGGTGCCAAGAGAGAGTGCTGAACACTTTTGAAGTCAAATTGCAATCCACAAGGCATGGTCCCATAATTTAATCTGTTATCAACCCTACCCAAAATCTGATGGATTAAATCTCATATACAAAGTGCAACTTTTGTTAAAGCACTTCTTACACATTGCATTTCATTGAATGGAATAAGCTTTCATTTAAAATCCATTGTCTCTAAGAGAAATTGACTTAATGACAGCACCCTACATTGTATGATCAATGTAGAGGTCAAAAGTATCATTAAAAAGGAAAATAACACCGTAATAATAGCTGATAGCTTAGTGGACTCTGTAATCAGCATTTAATACACAGCAGGGTGAAGGAGGAGGTGATGTGTTCAATTGACCATGTACTTTACGTGAAATAAATAATTTACTCAGGGTTATTTGAAGGGCAGTGAGGGATGTACCTTCCCTGCTGTGGTAGTTAATTATGCTCTGTGTTTATACACTGGAGAAAAAGTTTCAATCCTTTGAAATTGTATTAAGCATAACTGCTGAATATAACTGTGTTTCATACACATATTTGTAAAGCAAATGCAGGGAAACTAAATAATATTATAAATTAATTATGAAACCTAGTATAAAATATTTGACCTCTTTTCTTATAGACACAAAAAATATAAAAATGCAAGTTTTTTCTGCACTTTGAATACTTTAATACTTTAATATTACTTTCAATCAACAGACATACATATATTTGGCTTATATCCAATTTAAAGATACAGATTTTTTTTACGTAGATAAATATTGACCACTAACATATACAATTCAATTTTAGAAGGCTAACATATTTAAACAGATAGAAATATAGAATAAAAGTAATGTTTAGCATTATATATAGCATTATACCTAATTACTAGTTCCATTTCACTTATATCACCACCATAGAAGGCAGACTATCTACTCAGCTTTGCAAGAGGAAGACGAACCTACCGATACCATGAGGCTCTTTGCTTCACACCGCATAGTTTTAAGGACTAAGAATATAAGTGTGCTTTATCTCTTACAGATACCACGGTAACTCTTGTCTCTTATATTTTCCATTGCCACAACCTCATTACCGAACAACCTCTTCCCGTTTGTAACCCTTTCATCATCTCACTAAGTACTTCTTTAGTTCATGATGATTCATATCCATGAGATATTAAGAACTATATTTTTTTCTTTTCTATATTAGTTTGATTTCTTAAATGTGAAGGCATTTTCTGAATATATATATATACATATATATATATATATTTAGAACCAGTCTGTAGTAGGGAAGGCAAGTTTCCGATTTTTTTATGCCAAATATAGTTTTCGGGTTTTTGATATATCTTCTAATATTAGAACAGTTTTCTAAAGTATATAGTGAACTATTTGTTTTTATGAAAGTGAAAATTCTATATGAAATTCAACATTTAGTGTCCACATTAATTCATCAGAGCAAATGTATTTTCAATGACAACCAATAAACACTTGAAGATACTCCTATGTGTGCATCAAGAATATATCTGAATTCCCCCATTCATCTTCATGAGGGTGCCAAACAGAACTTGGGTAATTTCAGTATCCAAAAAAGTACAAAAAAACAGGTTTTGAATAAAGTTAATTAAATTCAAAAATTAGATAAATAAAAAGAAAAATTCAATAGTTAAAAGATTAGGAAATAACCAGAGAGAACTATAAGAGGAAACAAGAAACATATGCAAATTCTTATAAAAATATTAATAGTATGATGAAGAAAACAATGTTTTCTTCACTGTATCAAATCTATTAATATTTTTTCTTCAGTATCAGTCTATTTCCTTGCTTTAGGGTAGGAACAGCTTTTCATTCTGAAGGGACCAAAATCTACGACATATAAGAGTCATACATCTACGGATATCTACGTTAGACTCTACAGGTTTTTTTTACAATATTTAAAAAATTCATCCTCCATTAATTGACCTACAACTTGATAAAGAAAAATGAAATCTGTGTTGAAATCTCTGTTGCTAAACAAGATACCTTACGACTTCTCGATCAGGTTCTTTGTATATTTCAACTGCTACTGAAGACGGAACAATTAACCTCTCTCCACAGCAGGAAAGCTTTAGGTCTGGCTGTGTGGAACTGTCTGTCATAGGGCACAGTACTGAAGCTGACACATTGCAGGTGATAACAGTTTGTTCAAATGTTATATCCAGTTTTATTGCTGTTTATTGTATTAAAATAAATCCGGGAGACTAATGTAGACATTCATTAATGAAATGCTTTCATTTTCAACACAATCTCAAATAAACCAATTTCTTTACACATTCACCACTCTACTGTCAGAACCTCAGTTTTGAGAGCAAATAAGTGAGTTCATTCATCTTGTCTCAGTTATGAAACCTACCAATTATGAATTTTTAAATCTTTGAGTCTGCCTTCTTTAATTTTGATCTCAGAAGTTTATAACTGAGTTTTAGAACATGTTGCACTAAATATTTTTATTTTCAAATATACGTGTATTTCCATATTGACTTCATGTTCAACTAATGTTACTCATCTATCTTCATTATTTAAAAAAAATTAGTGAAAAAGGTTTATGTATGGGCTGGAGAAACGGCTCAGAGGATAAGAGTACACTGACTGATTTTCCGGAGGTCCAGAGTTTAATTCCCAGCAACCACATGGTGGCTCACAACCATCTCCAATGTAATCTAGTGCCCATTTCTGATGTGTCTGAAGACAGCTACAGTGTACTCATGTACATAAAATAAATAAATATATATTTAAAAAGCCCTCCTTTACACTTAAAGAAAAAAGTTTGTGTATAATGTTAATTATATTTGAGAAGCTTATTTATATCTAGACCATGTTTCAATTTTCCGTTCAAATTTGCGATGGATTATGTTTCATTATGTATGTATTTATTTTAGTTTTATGTGTATTATTAATAGATATTATATTCACTTTCTTGATGCTTGCATTAATTTCAAAAAGTATATTTCTTATGACAAATATATAGTCAAAATGAAATCTTAGTCAGTGTTCCTGGGACATTTGCTTGTGTGTGTGAACATCAGCAACATTGTCTAGAGAATATCTTACTCACAAAAGCTTAAAGGTTACTGCCAATTTCTCAGAATATTAGCAGCCACTTCTTTCATTAAAACTGACAAAATTCAATTGAAATATTTTGCAGAAATTTTCTTTTTCATGGAACCACAAAGAATGACTTAATTTTTAGACACATATCTCTTAAATTGTAAGTAACCTTTCCTTGCTCTGCAGCCTGTTCTTAAATTTTTTGTTACTAACCAAATAAAGAAAAATGGTGTGTATGATAATCTGAATACTTGCTTCCCAGTTTAAAAAGATCATCTTGAATTTCAAAATCTCAGCTCACGTAAAACTCATTTGGCTTTTCAATAATTTTACATAAAATAAAATAAAGTAAAATAAAATAAAATAAGAATGTTGCAGTGACATCCAGTGCTATCATAAATCTCCCTCTCCTTCATCGTTTTCCTTTCATACACACAAAATTACAATATAGCTACTTATATATTGTTGTAAAATAACTCCTAGCCAGAAAAATTATATATGACTACATTAATTATTTATAGTTTTTGATGAAAATAAGATTTTGAATATAATACAGCAAAATGTATAAACATTGTGGTGAATGATTTAGGAAGATTATAATTGATTTTCTTTTTTT
>NW_021604567.1:5644193-5647834 GCF_004785775.1 Grammomys surdaster
TTTTCCATCAATTATCCTTTGAAGTGCTGGGTTTGTGGGAAGATATTGTGCAAATTTGGTTTTGTCATGGAATATCTTGGTTTCACCATCTATAGTGATTGAGAATTTTGCTGGGTATAGTAATCTGGGCTGGCAATTGTGTTCTCTTCGGGTCTGTATGATGGCAGTCCAGGCTCTTCTGGCTTTTATAGTTTCTGGTGAGAAGTCTGGTGTAATTCTTATAGGTCTGCCTTTATATGTTACTTGACCTTTTTCCCTTACTGCTTTTAGTATTTTTCTTTGTTTTGTGCATCTGATGTTTTGATTATTATGTGACAGGAGGTATTTCTTTTCTGGTCTAGTCTATTTGGTGTTCTGTAGGTTTCTTGTATGTTTATGGGCATCTTGTTTTTTAGGTTAGGGAAGTTTTCCTCAATAATTTTGTTGAAGATATTTACTGGCCCTTTAAGTTGGGAATCTTCATTCTCATCTATACCTATTATACTTAGGTTCGGTCTTCTCATTGTGTCCTGGATTTCCTGGATGTTTTGAGTTAGGATACTTTTGCATTTTGCATTTTCTTTGACAACTGTGTCAATATTTTCCACTGTATCTTCTGCATTTGAGATTCTCTCTTCTATCTCTTGTATTCGGTTGGTGATGCTTGTGTCTATGACTCCTGATCTCTTTCTTAGGTTTTCTATCTCCATTGTTGTCTCCCTTTGAAATTTCTTTATTGTTTCTATTTACAGCTTCAGATCCTGAATGTTTTTGTTTAATTCCTTCTTGGTGTTTTCTTGCATTTCTTTAAGGGATTTCTGTGATTCCTCTTTAAGGGCTTCTATCTGTTTACTTGTACTCTCCTGTATTTCTTTAAGGGAGTTACTTAATTCCTTCTTATAATCCTCTATCATCATCATGAGAAGTGATTTTAATTCTGAATCCTGCTTTTCAGGTGTGATGGGGTGTTCAGGGCTTGCTATATTGGGAGAACTGGGTACTGATGATGCCAAGAAACTTTGGTTCCTGTTGCTTATGTTCTTGCGTTTGCCTTTCGCCATCTGGTTAACTGTAGTGGTACCTGCCCTCACTGTGTAAGACTGGAGTCTGTATTTCCAGTTACCTTGCTTATTGCAGAGCTCCTCGGAGTCTGGATGTCTCTGTGGTCTTATGCTCCTAATCTCCTGGGTGGAAGAACTCCTGGGACTCAGGCCACCTCTTGGATCTGGAAATCCTTCTGCTCTGAGTGCAGTGGCTCCTCGGCTGCTCTGAATGCCGTGGCTCCTCGAGGACTCAGGATTCAGTTTCTCCACAGGACAGGAGCAGACCGACTCTGTGTCTGCTCTAGCCCAAAAGACCAGGCAGGGGCGGAAGGGAAGTGGAATTCCGAAGGGGCGGGGTTTGGGTAGCTGCTGTGCCCTGAATGTCCCTGGCTCCCAGATGTATTTCTGGGGCTTAGGGAGTGAGGTAGAGTTCTTACCAGCTGCTCTGAGTGCAGTGGCTCCTCGAGGACTCAGGATTCAGTTTCTCCACAGGACAGGGGCAGACCGACTCTGTGTCTGCTCCAGCCCAAAGGCTATAATTGATTTTCTAGAAGCAAAAATGTTTCTTTAATCATGATGTCAGTTTTTCACACTCAACAACTTTTTATACTGTATACTTTGTTGTTTCTTGTGATACTTTATTAATAGATAATTAAAGTGATTTCTGTGAGATGAGTTGACAAGCAGTGACTTCATAAATTTTGACACATTTGGAAAATGAGAAATCCATATTATGTTGCTATAATACAAAAATAATTGGGACTAAAATGATTCATGTTAAACATGAAACACTTATCATGTTTTATTGATTCACCAACTTAATCAAGTAGATATTGTAAACTGCTCAGAGTATAATTTAAAAGTATATAAATCCCAAAATAAAAAGAACCACCACCAAAAAAAAAAACAATAATAACCCAGGACATTTAAATCTTGTATAGTTCTGAAAACAAGTTGCTAGACTGTTATAAATCTAAATAGCAGAGTGCAATTTAGCATTCCAATCTCATACTGATGTTTTCATATTGTTTTCCAAATAAACGTGAAATGGAATTGAATAAAACCCCAGATTCCATTCAGTTGGAAAGAGCCCACAAATCAAATTCTTCAAAACATGTATCCATGGTTTTTGACTACATTCTTCTTGTCACGGAATAACTCTAAATGGATTCAATGTATTCATTTATTTACACCGCATGCCTACAGTAGATTCATTTACTTACACTCCAGGCCTACAGGTAAATACATGTCTATGGCAATGTAGGGAGAATGTTTTTTGAAAAAGCAAAATTGCCAGTGATTTCCTAGGAGAAAACCATTAGCATTGATATTTTATTATGGTTTCCCTTAAAATCAATTTGTCCTTATGTTTGTTTACTGTATTGAAACTTATTCATAACATTCCTCAATTTGAATAGGCCATTATTTACAACAGAATAAAAAGTTTTGCTTTAGGAGAAGACTACTAAAAACCATAAGGCAGTACACAGGACATCAAAAGCAGAACTTTTACAGGTGACTACACTAAGGGACATAAACTGATGTATATGCAGAAAAAAAATGCACTCAGGTAACAGATCATTACCCATGTGAATTCATTAGGTGATGCACTCTAATTTCTGGTGTAAGGAAAACTCACCGCTATCGTAGCTTTGACAAATAGAACTAAAGTCTCCTTATGTTCTCATGAATTTTACGTTGCATTTCTCAATATTGGCTGCACTCAGTACAATTCGGAATGAAAAATACAATCATATTTTTGTAATAATTTTTTATCATGAAGTTTAAAGCTATGCAAATCTATGTGTGCTTGATATTTTCAACAATTTTAATATTCATTCACAGAGAATGTTTTTGAGAAAATAAGATTTTTACCATAGAAATTAACGTGATGAAAATGAAAGATACAACAACTGAAAGAAGAGCCTGATGTTAGGCAAAAAGCTACTTAATTGACTTATTGCTCAATATGTAGACATGGATAGTCTTATTTTGAATATTAAAATGTTACACATTAATTTTAAAGTATATAACAGCTTTTGACAATTGGATTTTAAAGTATCATTTTAGTGATAAAATGGTAATAAGACTATAAAAGAAAAACTCTTAAATGAATATGGTTACTAAAACCAAAACATGTCCTTGTGATTGATAGCCTAATACCAAGCACAAAAATTGTGACAACCTGGGTTCAAATGCATAAGGGAATTTCTGGTTTATAGTTATTTAAAACACTTACTAAATTATTTAAAATTACTATAACAATTACTTGAAGTAAATATTTATTTTAATTTTGATGTTCAAAGTCCTTTCCTCAACTCCTGCGATAAATCTTATTTAAATCTGTACACATACCTGTCTCACATGAAATGACATTATTTATAATTAGAAACTTTCTTTTTTTTTATTGGAAACTTTCAAGTCTATGATTTAGAATACCTTGAAAGTTTTGAAGACATTATATTAGATGTCTTTTTGTATTAAAGTAACAAATTCCTTCCAAACACTAAGTGTGAAATAATGTTGAAATTAGAATCCACATGAAAATATTTTCAATTTTCAACACAAGTACTATGGACATTTCTAGGTGAAGTTACCAGAATTACACTTCTGCTATCA